>NC_041388.1:542923869-543037822 GCF_002162155.2 Triticum dicoccoides
TAATTGGCTTGACGTAGGGTCCAAGTCTCCTGAGTTGTATTCGGTGAGAAAATCACGTTCCCGGAGGTTTCATTCTGTTTGGACTCCGTTTGATATTCCTTTTCTTTGAAACCCTAAAACAGGCAAAAAACAGCAATTCTGGGCTGGGCCTCTGGTTAAT
Organism: Triticum dicoccoides; assembly: GCF_002162155.2. Lineage (NCBI taxonomy): Eukaryota > Viridiplantae > Streptophyta > Magnoliopsida > Poales > Poaceae > Triticum > Triticum dicoccoides. Next base: position 542,924,030 of record NC_041388.1, read on the forward strand.
AGGTTAGTCCCAAAAATAATATAAAAGTGGATAATAAAGCCCAATAATGTCCAAAACAGTGGATATAGCAAGGAGCAATCAAAAATTATAGACACGTTGGAGACGTATCAGCGCGTTGTGCGAGTTGCTGCCCGTGAAGCTGGGAATCGGGGGCGGCCCCTGTTGGCCGCCCGCAATCCATGCCTGCAGCCCCTCAAGCAAGCTAGGCATAATGGCGGTGATCGTCGCTCCCAGTTGGTCTCGCACTTGCTCTTCGACTATCTCCGGAACCCGCGCCACTTGTGCCATGAGTTCTTGAACCTCGCGCTCCTGGCTTTCGGAGCTGGTCTTTCTCTCCTTTCGCCCAGCGGTATAGTATTCCGACCATTTCGTGGACAAGCCTTTGCCGGCCACACGACCAGCTAACGTCGGCTTACTGAGCTTATCCTTGTGTTTCATTACATTCAACGCCCTATTTAAAGTGGTGTCCCAAGGGGAGCTCTGAGACGACCCCGCGCTATTGCTTCCAGTTTCCTGCGGAAGGAACGTGAACCATTTAGAAATTTGGCTTCATTAATTAGAATGCAACCATATGGAGCTAATTACGCGGGGGTGTATTCCTTACCAGAACAAGCTCAAGCGCCTTGGTCTTCGGATCCGTGGTAAGCTCCTTTGTTACCGGGTCAATCTTGTACCGGGCCCTGACATAGTTCCTGGTCTGCTTGTCACGGTATTTATCAAAGAGGGGCGGTAGGCCTTGCTCGGCACGCTCAGCATCCTCCTTGTCCCATATAGGTCCCGCCACTCTGTAACCGTCGAGACCGAGTTTGTGGACCCCTAAGTTCAAGTCCCGCATATCTTTCCCCCACTGACTTGATTCCGCGGTTGCGTTGCTCTCACACTTGATCTTGATCTCCAGGTAGTCAGCTTCGCTGATCGAAGGATTTGTCTCCTTGATCTTCTCATAACTATCACCTTTTCCAATCCTTCTCTTCACCGCGGCTCTCCAAGTAGCCAGGGTCGTGCTCATCTTCGTGAGGGTGGCACTGTTCACTTTATTCCCTGAGAGGCGTGTGTTTGCAAAGTCACTGGGGAACTTGTATCGTTCATGCAGCTTCGTGAAGAGGAGGTTGCGCAAATTCCCTCGGTCACGATGCCTTAGGTTCTTAGTGTTGATCGAGACGGTGCTCCGAAGAATGCACCCGAGCTGTCCCACGTATCCCTTGACTAATTCTTTGGGCGCCGTTGGATGCCCACTAGAGGACACTTCAGTAAATTCCTCCTTGACGGTGCCGACCACGTTCGGGCGCCGGTCCTTCCGTTGCCTCTTCGGTTGGCTGCCATCTGTGTGTGCGCTGCCATCATCAGTGGTGGCATCCTCAGAGGCACCATTAGTGGTGTCATCCCCGACGCCACTAGGGGTTGTGTAGTCGGGATCGGTGTCTTCTGCGGCGTCCTCATAGCGGTGAGGTTCTTCCTCCATCTCTTGGGACAGCTCCCAGAATGCCTTGCCCGAACCGCCGGCCTCATTGTTGTGCGCCATGTTCGCTCTAAATAGGAAAAAAGTTTGGTCAAAAAGTTGGTTATTGTCAAGGAACAAGACCCCTAAATTGACCAAATAACCTAATTCTCGAGGAATGTCACCAAAAAGTTGGTTATTGTCAAGGAACAATTGAGAGATGTTTGTGATATTGCCTAGGTGTTTTGGGATGGAACCTGTTAGTGTGTTGTTGCTAAGGTCCAAGTCCACGTTCTCAAGGACCTCATCTTTGCAGGCTAATTTTCTAGCTTGTAACACTAGGATTAGTAGCTTAATTAATTGACTAGTCGGTCGTATGGTGGTGTAATTAACTTGTCTCAATACTGGCTAGTCATGTGGAGTATACTAGCTCACTGGGTGCCCCTAAAGATACCCCGGCCGTATCATTTGATTAATTAGTAAGTAAGCAATTGATCTAGCTAGCATTGTCATGCCATGCATCCACCTTGTTTTAATACTAAACTAATCCAAGGCCTCTTTCCAAAGCCAAACTCCTCTAAGTTCTCAAGATAACCTAGTTGTCGAGGGATGTGTCCAGAAAGTTGGTTGATGTGAAGATACATGCTGATTAATTTTTGTTTCGGTTGAGAATCGGGCACCTTCTAGGTCAAGAAAATTGGGCATGACCTTTGCTAATTTTCTTGACCTAGGAGTGCCCCATTCTCAACCGAAACGGAAATTAATCAACATTTCAGGGGAAAGGGGTCATTTCAGAAGATCACAAGTAGCAGCAGCATCACTTGACAAAATCACAAGTAGCAGCATCATCACAAGTAGTACAGCAGCAACAGCATCATCACAAGTAATACACTTAATTGGCATAAAAGATCAAAACACATTTAGGTAGATGAACAGTTTACATACTGTACTTTGTTGTGGCTAGAGGTCACAAATCTAATACCGAACTGATACATGCTGCATGGAAATAGCATGTATCTTTCTCTATGCTACTGGGGAGTCTTCCCTATAGGAAAACAACAAATTTATTTAAAAACACATAAGGTAGTCAAAAGCACCATCAGGTTAGCTGAAAAGATAGAGAATACTCTCTTCTAACTAAGAAGCATTTTGCTTACTGTATTCGAGTCATCACTATTGCTTAGTGTTTCGAGGGTGTATCAACTAAAAAAAGTACTCTATTTATTATAAAAACATAGCTCTTATATATCACAAGAATAGCAAACTGAACAACCAGCCACAAAAACATAGGCAGCAATCCTTTTCAATTAGTATTTCAGTAGCTAAACAAATGTGACAGTATGCATCATACCATTTCCTTTAATTCTGGACAACTTATGCAAAAGATGTGCTCTATTCATCTTTGAATAGTCTCAATCTTCCCAAGTACTACAAACACTCAATGGATACTGTTACATACTGTATTTAACACTAAAAATAATTCATAACTTTTTTAGTTAACTGGAATACTAAAAGGTTCCCAATCTCTAAATTCAAACAAATTTAGACTATGAGTGCCTGCCCATGGCATCTGCATGGTTCTCTACACCACACACCATCAACACTGCTAGCTACTCCTACTCGATCGCCCCAGCTTTTGCCACGGACAGCAAGAATATCAACTTGAATACCATTGGTATATTTCCTATTTTTACAAAGACCTTGCACAATTGACAATGATGTTCAGTAGCAGAGATTCAGAGTCATTAGTTTTGAGTGTACATCGTGAAAAAATGTACATCTGATTATTTGGTCATTTTACTGCCCATTTCAAAAACACCTTAAACATCCTACAGGATGGTGTGAAGGAACATATGGGCTTGTACTTAATTTTAGTCGGTTAATGCTGTTAATTAATTCTGTAATCTAGTAGAGTGTCAAAAGATACGACCTTTGTTGAGCTCCTACATGTATTTAACACAATGGATCTGCTCATATGCACCTGGACATGTGTAAGAAAGAAATATTTGGTGATGCTTCGCTAAGCTTATATGCCTGTGTACATGAAGTTTGTTAAGCTATTTTCCAGTCATGAAATGTTTCCAGCTTCCAGTATGGTAGATGCATTTTTTCGTGGATTTGTTGCTCCTGGCTCCAGAATTGCAAGGCAAGCAACGACCTATCTCATGACGCTCGGCAAGTGGAGGCTGAGATCTCAGGTAAATAAGAATTTGCTTCCATGAGATGGTGACCTGGGAGAACTAAGAGAACATCCAAAGTTTCCTATTCAGGCATTCACTTCTACTCCAGGTTGCCCTATTAACACAATAAACCCAAACTAACCTACGCACCACACAAGAAGCATTATGAGTAGCAATGCAGTAACTGACGGTATTCACCAATTGCAGTCAAACTCTACCGGCAAAGATGCAGTTTTACTAGAGGGGCTTGTGCCAGACAGAGGTGTTGGGGAAGGCGCCGTCTCCGCTCCGAGGTACGGCTAGGGTTCGCTGCTGGACGCGTGCGTGCACCTGCCTGAGGAAGCAAACCAAGGGCATGAGGGGAGGGAAGGGAAGGGAAGAGGAGAAGATTGTGCGAGAGTGCATACCTCGACGGCGGCGCGATGGAGCAATCAGGCTGGCGCGCTCGATCTGGTCGGCCGTTCGCGAGCACAGGCACGTGGAGGCGAGGTCGTCGCCGTTGTCCCGGCGCGCGAGCGAGCGATTGGGCGGATGGATCTGACCTGCTCCGTCTCCGGCGAGAGCGGGGTGGGGTCGGAGGGGGAGGAAGGGGAGGATGGGGAGAGGGAGGTGGCGGGGCGCGAGGGCGGCGGCAGTGTGTCGGGCGCTGCTCCGGCTGGGAGAGATGTGAGATTGGGAGAAGGACGTCCGGCTGGCGAGATGGACAGCACACACACACATACGGAGGGGAGAAGGCTACCAATGGCGCACCATCTAGGGGTGCGCCATAAACACAGCGATAGCAATGGCGCACCTTCCCCTGGTGCACCATTACTAATTATTATTTTTGGATTTTTAGTTGCATCTAATAATTTTTTAGAAAATGACGATCAAATTTGAAAACATTTATGAACGTGAAAAAATATCATCAAATTTGTTATTTAAAAAATTATGAATATGAAAAAATATCATCAAATTTGTTATTTGAAAATATGTTTTTTGGATTTTTAGTTGCATCTAATATTTTTTTAGAAAATGACGATCAAATTTGAAAACATTTATGAATGTGAAAAAATATCATCAAATTTGTTATTTGAAAATATTTATGAATATGAAAAAATATCATCAAATTTGTTATTTGAAAATATTTTTTGATTTTTAGTTGCATCTAATAATTTTTTTAAAAACATTTATAAATATTGATGAAATTAAAAATATTCATGAGTTCAACAAATATTAAAAAATTCAATACTTTTGTGAGTTGGAAATTCAATACCAGAATAAACCTAAATAAAAATTGGTATACCAATGGCGCACCTCCTAGGGGTGTGCCATAAGTACCTTCATAGCAATGGCGCACCTTCTCCTGGTGCGCCATTAGTAACCTTTTTTGGATTTTTAGTTGCATTCATTTGTGAATTGGTAAAACATTTATGAATATGAAAAAATATCATCAAATTTGAAAAATATTCATGAATTCAAAAAGTGCCCATGAAATTTAAAAATATTCATGAGTCCAAAAAATATTAACAAATTCAATACTTTTTGTGAGTTAGAAATTCAATACCAGAATAAACATAAATAAATATTCATGAGGACTAGAACATAAGAAATATCATTTCCACATGTCGAAATACAATTGAGAAATGAAGACTACAATTTAAATACAATCGATCTTAGCTAGCTATCTTTTCAAAATCTTCTTGCCCTTCTTTTTCGCAAATGGAGTTCTTCTCTTGAACGGACGTCCTTTAGGTAGGGTGGTCCTGCTTCTTCTTGTGGTGTATGGTACTTCATCGTCGTCGTCATGTTCCAGCTTTGGGTCGCTGTACTTGCCGAAGTCTTGCTCATTGGCGACTCCATCCATTCCGATGATCTTCCTTTTGCCTCTCCTCACGACAACACGACTGGGCTTTGACAGGTCAGTAATAAAGAAGCATTGGTCCACTTGGGAAGCCAGTATCCATGGATCATTTTTCGTGGTGACGTTTGCGCCCGCAGTCTTGGATTTGGCTTCGGGTATAACCATGGTGGTGAAATACCGGTCTTCTTTTAGGACGCTCTTGGCCCATCTGACACGGAACATCGGGACCTTCTCTCCAGCGTAGCTCAGCTCCTAGATCTCCTCGATCCTTCCGTAGTATATGTCCTTGTCGTTACCGGTGTAGGATTCCATCATTACTCTAGAGTTCTGATAACCATCGCTCTTCATGTCCTTGTCCTCGGTGTAGAATGTGTATCCGTTAATATCGTACGCCTCATAGGTCATCAGGTTGTGCTCGGCGCCCTGTGACAAGGCGAATATGAGTTTTTCTTTCGCGAAAGAATCCTCATGTAAAGGGTACGACAGAAGCCTCTCCTTGAACCAACGCGTGAAACATGAGTTGTGATCTTTGATTATATCTCCGTCCGTCCTCTGTTGGCCTTGGTCATTGTACGCCTTCTCAATAAAGGTTTTGTGCTCTACCACCCAAGGATCGACCATGTCTATGTGTTGTAGAGCGACTAGGTTTGCTCTTTCAAAGTCGGCGAGTCGACCCTCGAAGTCGACATGCATTTCACGGCGACCCTCACGGTGACCCCATCCAGCGAGCCTGCCGAGGTGCCTGTTGACGGGCAGACCAACGGGGTTCTCGATGCCTAGATAATTCGTGCAGTAGGAGATGCACTCTTCGGTCAGAAAGCCCCTGGCTATGCACTAGTAGAAAAAGGGTCAAACGTGAAGCACATTAGTGCCGGTTTGTATTTGAGCCGGTACTAATGGTACCATTAGTGCCGGTTCGAACGGATTTGCATTAATGCCGGTTCGTGTTGAACCTTTAGTACCGGTTCGTGGCACGAACCGGTACTAAAGGGGTGGTGGCAGGCTGGCGTCAGGCCGGGGCCCCACGATCACCTTTAGTACCGGTTCGTGGCACGAACCGATACTAAAGGTCTAACCTTTAGTACCAGTTCGTGCCATGAACCGGTACTAAATCATCCTAATTCAAAAAAATACATATAATATATCAAAATTTGCAGAACAAAAGGATTGATCCGCTGAAACAACCAGTTTTCCGTTTCGACAATTTTTTTAAATCACAAAATTCCAAAGGGAAAATAGAGTTTTTGGGCGTTTTAGACGTTTTTTTGGACGTTTTTAGCGTTTAGTGCTAGGGTTTAGATTTCAGCGTTTAGGGTTAGGTTTTATGGTCTAAACCCTTAGTTTTTACTGTTTAGCATAGAGTTTCCGACGTTTTAAGTCCTGGGTTTAGGGTTTAGGACAATTTTTGAAATGACAAATTGTAAAAGGAAAAAAAGATATGCTCTAATTTATGTTTTTTTGAATTTTGGTAAAATCTTGTCAAACCGGTCAAACAACTGATTCAAGAAATGTAGAGTGTTACTAAATAATTACGCAATAATATTAGTGTTACTAAATAAGTATCTCAGTTTTTTTGAATTTTGTTCAAATCTGGTCAAACTATGGTCAAACTGTGGTCAAACTATGGTCAAACTACTTATTCAAGAAATATTAGTGTTACTAAATAATTATTCCAATTTTTTGAATTTTGGTCAAATCTGGTCAAACTATGGTCAAACTGTGGTCAAACTGTGGTCAAACCGGTCAAACAACTTATTCAAGAAATATTAGCGTTACTAAATAATTACTGTTTTTCTAGAATAATAGTTTCAAACTCAAACGGTGAAATGTGTGAACGGTGAAATGTGTGACTTCATGCTCAAGCTAAACTCCTGAGGCTTAATAGGATTGACATCTTACTATTGTCAGGAAAACAACAAGTGCAGACTCGGAAACGAAGGAGAATAGAACCTGAAAGTTAAGCGTGCTCGAGCTGGAGTAGTGAGAGGGATGGGTGACCGGTCGGGAAGTTAGATGATTTGGAATGAGTGATCCACACTTGAGCAGTTAAGAGAGGTGATTAGAGACTAAATCATCAAATAATTCAGAAAAATTAAAAATCAAAAAAATCCAAAAAATTTCAAAAAAAATTCAAACAAAAAATCCTTTAGTATCGTACCAGGGCGCGAGCTCACGCCATGTGGTGGCACTTTAGCGCCGGTTCGTGCCGAACCGGTACTAAAGGGGGGGCTTTAGTGCCGAAACGTTAGTGCCGGTTCCATAACCGGCACTAAAGGCCCTTACAAACCGGTACTAATGGTCCGTTTTCTACTAGTGATGCTTCCCTCTAGACGTGACATATTGCGAACGTATCCTTTGATGACACCATTCATCCTTTCGAACGGCAACATGCTGTGCAGGAATGTCGTCCCGAGTTGGACATGATATGGACCAGCAGATGCACCATAATTTCGAAGAATGCGGGCGGGAAGTACATCTCAAGCTCGCATAGTATCACCACGATCTCTTCCTGTAGCCTTCTGAGTTGCCTCACGCCAACAGACTTCCGAGAGATGACGTCGAAAAAGTTGCATAGGCCAAAAAGCGTTTCACGGACGTGCGCGTCCATGATCCCACGGATTGTAACTGGAAGTATCTGCGTCATCAGCACGTGACAGTCGTGAGACTTCATCCCGCTGAACTTCTGCTTCGCTGAGTCTAGGTATCTTCTTATCTTCCCCACGTAACCGTAAGGAAGTTTTACTCCTATGAGGCAGGTGAAAAACTGCTCGATCTCCTCCTGACTTAGAGTGAAGCACACGGGAGGGTAGTCATTTCCGATCTTCTTGGCCTTTTTGCCTTTGCGACAACTTTCCATGTCCTTTGCCTCCTCCTCATCATCATTAGCGTGAAGCTCCTCCCTGATGCCCATTGATTTCAAGTCTGCCCTTGCTTTCGGCCCATCTTTGGTCCTCTCTGGCATGTTGAGCAGGGTACCAAGCAGACTCTCACACACGTTCTTCGTGATATGCATGACATCAAGGCTGTGAGGCACACGGAGGAACTTCCAGTACGGCAAGTCCCAGAAAACAGACCTTGTTTTCCATACCTTCAGCAGCGGCTCTGGTGCCTTTCACTTCTATCCCGGCTCTGGTGCCTTTCGCTTCTTTCCCGGCGGTGGGCAATCTTTCCAATTTTTCAACAGCTCGTCTATTTCCTCGCCGCTCCTCGTACGCGGGCGTCTTCGGGGTTCGGTTTCACCAGCGAACAGATCCTTGTGTTTTCTCCATGAGTCATCGTCGCGAAGCCACCTTCGATGTCCCATGAACACGGTTTTCGAAGACCCGGGATCTCTATCTAGCTGGCGATACGTTGTGTCATCCATGCACCTGACGCATCCAGAAAATCCATGGACCACCTGCCCCGCGACATATCTGTAACCGAGATAGTCGTGCACCGTCGTGAGCAGTGCGACTCTCATAGGGAAATATTCTTTCTCTGCGGCGTCCCACTTATTGGCTGGCGTTTTCCACAGCGTGTCTAGCTCCTCTTTCAGCAGCCCCAGATACAGATTGATGTTGTTCCCTGGTTGTTTCGGCCCTTCAATTAGCATACTCATGTGAATGTACTCAGTGGCGAATCCAGGATTTGAAGTTACCCGGGGCGGACTTTTAAAGGAAACAAAAAACGAAGCCATAATATGGTAAAATAAGACAATCAAGAAAAATAATTGGCCAAGAATACGCATGAAGGCAAGACGATCAACATAATAAATTTATCAAAGTAGTTTCACCCTCAAGAACTAGGCAAAAAATTGTAACCCAAAAAATCACATAAAGTCTAACCTGGACTCCCGCTAGCTAAATCTTCCATGCTTTTTCCCAAATATTTAATCTTCTAGTCCATTAGGTACCTGAAACATGTAAAAACAATCAGATTAATCTAAATCATAGCATAGTATGCCATTTGTTCAAACAAAAGATACAACAAATGTTTACCATTAAGTTGTTATGCGTGGAGGATTTGGTAGATAGCCTGAACATCACATTTTTAATTAATTTTCATTGTTTAACTTCCAAGAATTAGGCTAACATGACAACAAATTAAACATGATACTAGAACATGATACTAGAACAGAAGAGAAGACTAGGGGAGAGCGAAAGAACCTGGTCCTTGTTGCCTCTGTTTCCTGCTCGCTTGTTGTTTTGAGTAGGGACTGCGTCGACGTACGGTTGTGGCAGCGACTCCGCTTCCCGAGTGAACAACATTGAGAACAGGCACACTCGCTTCTCCTTCTCCATCTAGCACCATCGGCTGGACAGACCTGGGCAGCGCCGGCGACTGCGAGACGGCAGTGGAGGCGGCGCCGCGTCGGCAGGGTGTGATTGCGTGAGGCCTGAGTTCAGGACGATCAGTTCCACGATCGATAGAAAAGGAACTGTGCACGTGAAAAGGAACTAATGGGCTCATCTAAGTTTTATTGGGCTTACTTGATTGGCCCATCTATAGATCTCCTAGCGAGCAGTCATCTCGAGAGTGGTTTTCCTCTTCCCTTCTCATGCTAGACCACACCTGAGACCTTCGAGCGAACCCGCTTGCTTCCCATGGTGGCCGCCGGCCAAAATCAGTACGGGGGTTCCCTATGGGTTTCAAAAATTTACCCAGGGCGGCCGCCCCTACACGACCCCACACTGGAGCCACCCCTGAATGTACTTCCTCTTCATGCACAACCAGGGGGAAGGTTGTACATCCACACAAACACAGGCCAGGTGCTATGTGTGCTTCTATGGCTGCCAAACGGATTGACTCCATCAGTGCTCGCGCCCAGCACGATGTTCCTTGGATCGTCCCCAAATTCTGGGTGTTCGAAGTTCAACGCTTGCCACTTGCTCGCATCCTTAGGGTGACTCAGCATCTTGTCTTTTTTATTTATCTCCGGATCATTTCTGTCATCTTCTCGCTTCTTCTCCTCCCTATCCGCGTGCCAACGCAGGAGCTTTGCTACCTTAGGGTCCGCAAAATACCGCTGCAGACGAGGAGTGATTGGAAAGTACCACACCACTTTTCGAGGAGCTTTCTTCCTCTTCTTGTATCGAGTGACGCCGCACACCAGACATATGGTAGACTCCGCGTGCTCGTCCCGATAAATGATGCAATCGTTCATGCACACATGGTATTTCACGTGCGATAAATCCAGAGGACACACGATTTTCTTCGCCTCCTCAAAACTGGTCGGGCACTTGTTCCCCTTGGGAAGACGTTCGTGCCAGAATGACATGTTCTCGTTGAAGCATGCGTCAGTCATTTTGTGTTTTACCTTCATCTCCAGAGCCATGGGCGTTACTTTTAGGCGGGGTATCCTCGGGCCTGCATCCTTCATACAATGGAGTAACCGCGTCTTTCTCCATTTGATCCAGCTTGGCTTTCTCTCGGGCGGCAGCTCTTGCGTTACCCGTCTGCTTGAGAAGCAGCTCTTGAATATGAGGGTCCTACACCCAGCCCATCGATGGTCCATCGTCGTCTGCTCTGGCATCTTCATCTTCATGATCATGCCCTTCGTCTTGATCTTCCTCATCATCATGTCCGGCATCTTCTACATGATGACTGTGTACTGCATCAACTTCGTGATCATGTCCTGGAGATTCTTCGTCTTCTCGCCCGCCCTCGCCGCGGTTGTCTTGCTGCCCTTCCTCATTTCTTGCCCGGCCCCCATGGACGACTTCATAGTCATCTTCATCACCTTGCCACCGATAGCCATCCATGAAACCACGCAAGAGCAGGTGGTCCCGCACCTGTACGGAATCTGGGTCCATAAGGCTCTTCAGCTTGCATCTTCGACACGGACATCTTATCTCCGAATCATTCTTTTGAAGAATCTCAGCCTTCGTGGAGCTCAAAAACCTATTCACGATGCCTTTGGTCATCGTGTGGACCATGGTCGCCTGCGGGGTAGAGCAAAACGATATTTTAGAACCAAAAAAAATTTGGCATGACTTTGCCTAAAAATAGGACCAAAAAGAATGCATAGTGCCAAATTCTCACTGAAACGGAAATGAATCAACATTCTGGCAAAATATTGGCAACTATCGCATTTCAAATACCGGTACCTGCAAACACAAAGATATGCAACACCACAAACATACGTAGATCTAGGCCATAAAAAGTGTGAACGTTGTTGGAGGGACAAAAAAGTAGATCTAGAACATAAAGAAACCTTTCCCCTTGCTTACCTATCAAAAAAAGGAAATTTAACCACTTAATTTGGGTGAATCTATGGTGCAAATGAGGTGAGGAGGAGGAGGCAGCCGAGACCAAGCTTGGTAGAGGTGGAGAGAATGAAGTGGGGAAAGTGAGTGTGGTAGGTAGCTGTCCAAAATATCTAGCTGCTCCCAGGTTACCAATGGCGCACCACCTAAGAATGCGCCATTAGTAACCAGGGTTACTAATGGCGCACCTGGTGTGTGGTACGCCATTATAAAACATGTTAGTAGTGGCGCACGAGTGGATAGTGCGCCATTAACTAGTAATGGCGCACTATCCACTGGTGCGCCACTGCTAACAATTTTTTTATCTTTTTTTCAAAAATAGTAATGGCGCACCACACACCAGGTGTGCCATTAGTAATGTGGACATTAATGGTGTACCTGTATCTCGTGCACCACTGCTATATAGCAGTGGTGCACCACATACATGGTGCGCCATTAATGCCCATATTAGCTATAGCCCTTTTCCTAGTAGTGTCATTTACCTACTCGACGACGAGCAGGAATTAAGCTTGGGGATGCTTGATACGTCTCCAACATATCTATACTTTTTTATTGTTCCATACTATTATATTATCTGTTTTGGATGTTTAATGGGCTTTAATATACCTTTTTATATTATTTTTGGGACTAACCTATTAACCGAAGGCCCGGTGCAAATTGTTGTTTTTTTGCCTATTTCAGTGTTTCGCAGAAAAGGAATACCAAACGGAATGAAACCTTCGGGAGAGTTATTTTTGGAACAAACGTGATCCACAGGACTTGGAGTGGACGTCAAGAAAGAAGCAAGGAGGCCATGAGGTAGGAGGGCGCGCCCTAGGGGGATGGGCGCGCCACCCACCCTCATGGGCCCCTCGCAGATCCACCGACCTACTTCTTCCTCCTATATATACCCATATACCCCGAAAACATCCAGGAGCACCACAAAACCCTATTTCCACCACCGCAACCTTCTGTACCCGTGAGATCCCATCTTGGGGCCTTTTCGGGCGCTCCGTCAGAGGGGGAATCAATCATGGAGGGCTTCTACATCAACACCATAGCCTCTCCGATGATGTGTGAGTAGTTTACCATAGACCTTCGGGTCATATTTATTAGCTAGATGGCTTCTTCTCTCTCTTTGGATCTCAATACAAAGTTCTCCTCGATCCTCTTGGAGATCTATTCGATGTAATTCTTTTTGTGGTTTGTTTGTCGAGATCCAGTGAATTGTGGGTTTATGATCAAGATTATCTATGAACAATATTTGATTCTTCTTTGAATTCTTTTATGCGTGATTTAATATCTTTCCAAGTCTCTTCGAATTATCAGTTTGGTTTGGCCTACTAGATTGATCTTTCTTGCAATGGGAGAAGTGCTCAGCTTTGGGTTCAATCTTGCGGTGTCCTTTCCCAGTGACAGCAGGGGCAGCAAGGCATGTATTGTATTGTTGTCATCGAGGATAAAAAGATGGGTTTTATATCATATTGCTTGAGTTTATCCCTCTACATAATGTCATCTTGCGTAATGCGTTACTCTGTTCTTATGAACTTAATACTCTAGATGCATGCTGGATAGCGGTCGATGTGTGGAGTAATAGTAGTAGATGCAGAATCGTTTCGGTCTACTTGTCGTGGACGTGATGCCTATATACATGATCATGCCTAGATATTCTCATAACTATGCGCTTTTCTATCAATTGCTCGACAGTAATTTGTTCACCCACCATAGATTTTGCTATCTTGAGAGAAGCCACTAGTGAAACCTATGGCCCCCGGTGTCGGTGTCAAAACCGGCGGATCTCGGGTAGGGGGTCCCGAACTGTGCATCTAAGGTCGATGGTAATAGGAGACAGGGGACACGTTGTTTCCCCAGGTTCGGGCCCTCTCTATGTAGGTAATGCCCTACGTCCTGCTTGATTGATCTTGATGAATATGATTATTACAAGAGTTGATCTACCACGAGATCGTAATGACTAAGCCCTAGAGGTCTAGTTTGTGTGGCTATGATAATGATTGTCCTCCCTCCGGACTAAGTCCTCCGGTTTATATAGACACCGGGGGGGTCTAGGGTTACATAAGGTCGGTTACAAAGAAAGGAATCTACTTATTTGATCGCCAAGCTTGCCTTCCATGCCAAGGAGAGTCCCGTCCGGACACGGGTGCAGTCTTCGGTCTTCGTATCTTCACAGCCCATCGGTCTGGCCCATGGGTAACAGGACGGAAGCCCGAGGACCCCTTAGTCCAGGACTCCCTCAGTAGCCCCTGAACCTGGCTTCAATGACAAGGTATCCAGCGCGTAGATCTGTCTTCGGCATTGCAAGGCGGATTCCTCCTTCCAAACTCCAAGATAGTCTTCGGACGTAATGATCGTGTCCGGACCTGTAACATAAGTACCACAGCCATAGAGCATAATATTTCACGAGTCCAATCGGCTGATAATAATTTTTATAACGTGACATCATGCTTGCTCGATTATTTATTTTGAACCGTTTCCTATCCCGCCGTTCCACGTTTCGAGGCGTTGTTGTTATTAGCATGTCCTGTCGAAGCAGAGATCGTCCCCTTATTGCGGGATTCTCATCAATACGAGTGAGGATAACCCAACCGTTATGTTAGAAAGATTCCTTAGGAATAGGCAAGTCTTCAGGCTCAGGAGGAGGCGTTCAATACTCGGTGCCTTTATAAAGGAACCAAGGGCCGTATTTTTACGCCAAACCTCTCCTCAGCCTTTCCGACCTCGAGTTCTAGTACCCAAGGTTCGACTTCATTGCTCCGAGCCTCCCCATCATGTCAGGACCCAGCCCTCAAGGTCGATGGGTGGCTTCCTCCATTATAGAGGAGGATATTGCAAAGCTTCGGGCAGCCAGATACCTGACCGCGGAGATCCCCCACCGGCTTCCTACTCAAGGACAGGTTATTCCGACCCCTAGATCCGGTGAGAGGGTTGTATTCATCTCTCACTTCCTCCGTGGGCTAGGGTTCGCTCTCCACCCCTTCGTCCGGGGGTTAATGTTTTATTGCGGACTAGATTTTCACGATCTAGCTCCGGATTCCTTCCTCCACGTCTCGGCTTTTATCATCACATGCGAGGCCTTCCTCCGAATCCCCACACACTTCAGCCTATGGCTCAAGATTTTTAACGTGAAGCCAAAGGTAGTCGACGGGGAACAGGCGGAGTGTGGCGGTGCTGTAGTAAGCAAGCTTACCAACACTCTTTGGCCGAAAGGCTCTTTCACCGAAACTTCCAACCAATGGCAGCGAGAGTGGTTTTACGTCACGGAACCCCGTAGTACCAAGTGGGTAGCTATACTTGCGTTCTGTTCCGGCCCTCCGTTATAGCTTGCATCATGGATCAATAAGGGGCTGGACTGGGGATTAGTTGATGAAGTGCAGACTCTACAGAGCCGCATCTGAACCCTCCTTGAGAAGGACATAGATCTTGTCGACGTGATTCAAGTAATGCTAGTCCGCTGAGCTCTGCCATGCGAGCGTAGGCCTCTCCGCATGTGGGAGTTCAATCCGGAAGGACCACGAACCCTCCAACACTTCTTCGACATTACGCACAAAGGGATGTGGAAGTTGTTTTTTGGAAAACAAAAACATTGGCCGGACACCACTGAGGACGCCGGCCTCGACTGCAAACGTCCAGATACCTCGGTAAGCACTCGGCCTCCGAACACTTTGTAGTTAAGTATGCCGTAATGCGTTACAGACCAAACTATCCTTTTTCAGGGCTGGATAAAGAAAGCAGAATTAATTAGGTGTTCGGCCCCCCTTCCCGAAGGTTCAGCGGATCCCATGTTAACAAGGATGCTGGCCCCGGCACGATACCAAATTCCTGTGAAGGAGAGCAAAGCGGAGAGTGGGAGGACCAAAGATGGCCTCCATTTCGAAGGTATATCAGACATTGTGTCCAGGGGAATCAAGATTCCATCATTCGAAGACAAAAATGAAGGGGAAGTCAACGTCTCTTCCCCCCATGGAAAGAAAAGGGCCGCCTCCGAAGATTGGGAGGAAAAGGCTCCCAAGCGAGGCAAGATGCCTTTGATGGGTGGCCCGGGCTTGGAGGACGATGTTATCGCGCAGTCCCATGACCAGGACCAGCCTCAGGCCAAATCGTAAGTGAATAAGGGTGTTTTAAATATGTCATGTTCCTTCCTTGTAACGTATATGTTTTTTGCAGTTCGGCACACAGTCTTCTTCAACAGTCCTCTTCCTCGGGGACCTTCTCTCGGATATGATGGGAAGCGAGACGCCTCCACCGGTCTCCTCGCCCAATAGGGTGGACGACTTTGAGGCATCGTCGCGGAGGGCCTCCCCCGATCAACAAGTGGTGCAAGGGATGAAGACACCATTCGAAGGTGATACTTTGGAGACCCAAGGTCCGGGGGCCAATAATGGAGGTACCGAGCAGTCCGGTCTACAGCCGGATACGAATAAACGGATTCCTTCAAAGGGAGGCCGTACTCCTTCAGCAGCTTCCCGGGACCCAGAGGCGCCAGATACATTGACGAACATGCTGCGGCAGGCATCCGTCTCCGAGGAACATCATACCTTGATGGGCACCGTGGTTGAGAAGGTCCTGTCCGCGAAAAGTGGATTGAATGAGGCTTTCATGAGCCTACTAAGAGGCTTTGAGGTTTGTACTGTAATATGTTTGATTGTGTTTTATTCACAAAATACACCTGTGTATAGATAGTAGCCCTGAGACTCTGATTGGCTTCCCGAGGGAGGCGATCAGAGGATCAAAAGATATGCTCAGGAAATACTCTGATTAATTGGAACACATGATGTGACCTCCCCGGCAACTGCCTGGACTACAGAAGTTGCAGATTTGCAACACAAGATTGATGAGGCGGATAAGGATATCGCACTTATCAACATGCGACTTGACGAGGCGCATGGTATGTTTTTTTGGGGGGGCAGCCATACTATGCACGTGTTTACAATATAAGCATGATGCAAAGAATTGTGCAATAAGATGGTGCTGCCGCAGTCGAGGTCCTTCGGGCTAAGCTAGCCCGGGCCAAGGAGCAGGTCCGGATTAGTAATGCGACTGTCGAAAAGGCATCTACCGAGCTAAAGGCCGAACAGGCTGCTCGGCACCAATGTGAGGAGAAAATATCCTCGCTGACGCTTGAACTAAAGGAGGCCGTTAGCCACTGCAGAGTTCTCGAGAGGATAATAAAGCCAAAACGGCTTATCTTGACAAGGCCTTACGAGAGGCAAGAGAAGCCTGGTCTGAATCTAGAGCGACCCGGGAAAGAGATCCGGCAAGCTGGGGAGATCGCGGCTGGTAAGCCCTTTTTATTGCAAACTAAGTTCGGTGATCCGGGTTATGCTCAGCTTAACCAAGTGTGGAGCTCTCCAGACGTGTTTTTGGACCTGCCGAAGAGTTCTTCCAATGCGGCGCAGTTTTACCAAGCACAAGAGGGATATGCAACGGAGAAGCTTTTCTGGTCACCATTTGGTGCATCAAAACGCCCGTTGTTGCTGAACAAGCAGATGACCCAATGGGCAGAACTGCACCGGATATTCGGCGCTGCCATGAAGGACGTCGTAGTCCAGCTATGGCCGACCGATCCTGTTCCAGATAGTTATTTTGGTTTGGTGCGGTGACTTGCTTCTGTGGTGCCGCGCATCGACGACGTTAAGAGATCAACGTGCATTGAAGGTGCACGGATGGCCCTTGCCCGTGTGAAAACATACTGGACGAAGATGAAGGCCATTGATGTTGCAGCGAAGAGTCCACCCGAAAGCAAGGACCATTACGCACTAGAGCATTATTTTGAAGATGTCTTAGCGGCAGCCCGATTGTTAGAGGGTCAGTGCTCGAAAGATATGATATTCGAGTGACATGTATTGACATTGTAAAGGACAATGTTATGAAATAATAAAGTTTATTTTTAGAGTTGCTTAAAAGCTTTGAATCCTCCTATGCGGCCGTTTTTATATAATCTGAAAGATTTCCAGTCATCGGCTTCAGCCCCCTCGTAGGAAATACGGGGGTGTTCGGAAAAGCAATTGATCACTCTTAACCCAACATCTTGGTCCAAAAAGGAGGTGTCAATGCGGTGAACCAGGCAACCGGACTATAGGGCGTTGACACTTTCACTTAGCCATAGGAGTTTTATGGAGGGTCTACGATATAGCCATTGGTATGTATGTGGCATATTCTTGTATAATGCATTTACATATTTGACCTGAAATAGGTCCTTCGTGTGACACGACGGGAATCGTGAAAGATTCCAATAAGTCATCGAGTGGTTGACCAGCTCTCGCCGCATCATGACAGTCAGTTTTCGGCTTTCTCTACTGAGGTGCTTAACCAGGTGAACCGGAAGCACAATCGCAGTAGTTCTCCCTTTACTACCCTAGCCGATAGAGAGGAACGCAAGGTAGCAAACACAGGAGCCGGGCAACCCAACTTTTGACCCAAGACATGATTCGGAGCTGATGCATATAAGGCCAAAACTCGCGATGCCGAAGTGCGCTATAGAGTTGTTCGAACTTTGTCGGAAACTCGTTTGTTCCCATACCGATCCCCTGGCAAGTTCTGCCGAGGTGTATGTTTGAAACAATCGTAGGGGTAAAACTCGGTTCTTTAGAAAAGAGTGGATTATTTTTGCTGGGATCTGAATGATGTGCCAATCATTTATATAGATAACAAAAGCCACAACCCCGGCTATTTTACATGCCAGGGGTCGTAGGCGGAGGAAGAAGGCACTTTACAGGCTCGAAATAGAGAGTGCGGTCTACAAAAAGTTATTTTGGACCTCCTGTCGCACGTCTGCGCCGCCTTTCCTCGGTGGAAGGCCTCCTTAACAGGAGTATCCTTTGGGTGGATTTATGAACCCGGACTCTGATATAGTCCATGATATGGCCAGCTTGTGCGCTACTTGTAGACCCGTCCGTATTATGCTTCCGCCGACGCCCAGGCTATTTGAAGTGCATAGTTATGTATGCGCGGTATAGATTTCGCAGGTGTATGAGGCGGACGGCGGAAGCCGAACTGCTAGTCCTACTCCAAAATCGGTCGATCCTGTTGAGTGGAGACCGGAGGCTTAATGGCCAACAAGGTATGCGGTTTAATGAGACCGCTTTGTACTTCGGCTGAGGTTGCCGTAGTGTGATCCTCAGTCCAGAGGGAGTGTTTATCCTGCTCCCCTGTAGAATTGTGTGTCACGTATACCATGTTCACTGTTTTCACTTTGGGGGGAAATTGCTTCGGACCCCCGATATTTGATTGGTGAGCCTCTTCATCGTCGCTGTCGCCTGGCGGTCTCCTCCCCTTGTGTTCGGCATTGAGCTTGCCAGCCTGCTTGAAGACCCAACAGCTTCTGTTGGTATGATTGGTTGGTTTGTCGGGGTGGCCATGAATCTGGCAGGGCCGGTCCAATATCTTGTCCAAATTGGATGGTCCGTCTACGTTTGCCTTGAATGGCTTCTTCTGTTGACCGGATTTGGGGCCGCTGAATCCGACATTGACCGCTGTGTCATGCTTTCTTTCGTTGTCATTGCGGCGTGTGTATTTACTACGTCGTGGTTTGCCATTGCTGTCCCGGACTTCAGAAGTGCCCGGATCGCTAGTGTTGTTGCTTCTACGAGCGATCCAGCTATCTTCTCCTGTGCAGAAGCGGGTCATCACAGCGGTAAGGCTGGCATGGATTTTGGTTTTTCTTGACCGAGGTGGCGAGCGAGCCACTCGTCCCGGACGCTGTGCTTGAAGGCCTCTAGGGCTTCCGCGTCTGGACAGTCGATGATTTGGTTCTTTTTAACTAAGAACCTAGTCCAAAACTTCCTGGCTGACTCTCTGGGTTGCTGGACAATGTGACTTACGTCATCGGCATCTGGTGGCTGGACATATGTACCTTGGAAGTTGTCAAGGAAGGCCTCTTCCAAGTCCTCCCAGATGCCAATAGAATTTTTAGAAAGACTGTTTAGCCAGTGCCGAGCTGGCCCTTTGAGTTTTAAAGGGAGGTATTTGATGGCGTGGAGGTCATCTCCACGAGCTATATGAATGTGGAGAATAAAGTCCTTGATCCACACCGCGGGGTCAGTTGTTCCATCGTATGATTCGATATTCACGGGTTTAAACCCTTCTAGGAATTTGTGATCCATTAGTTCGTCAGTGAAGCAAAGAGGGTGTGCGGCGCCTCTATATCGGGCCGCATCTCGACGTAGCTCCGATGGAGTCCGTCTGCGGTGTTCGGCCCGTGTATGACTAGGCTTGTCAAGTCCGAATAGATAGCTGTCGTCGCGTGTCGAGGTACGTCCTCACGATCCGTAGATCGATCTGGTATGTCCTGCTCTATTATTCAGGTCCTGCCGAAGGTCATATGTATGACCACGAGCTGTTTTATCTCTGCCATTATAATGAGGCGGAGCGGTCTGGTGTTCGGCTTGAGTTGTCGTTTTATCCTAACCTCGTAGTGGTCGGTCAGCCTCATTGCGTGATGATGGTATGGGCTCCAGCGCCTCATCATCGAACTATGGTAGCAATTTGCGCTTCAGGTAGCTTTTGGCTGGGCGTTTGAGGTCGTATTCTTCGGTTGCTAGGACATCGGTTGACACGTCTCCGTCGTATCTATAATTTTTGATTGTTCCATGCCAATATTCTACAACTTTCATATACTTTTGGCAACTTTTTATAATATTTTTGGGACTAACATATTGATCCAGTGCCCAGTGCTAGTTCCTGTTTGTTGCATGTTTTTGTTTCGCAGTAAATCCATATCAAACGGAGTCCAAACGGGATAAAAACAGACGGAGATTTTCGGAATACGATGCCCGAGGGGGCCACGAGGCAGGGGGCGCGCCCCTAACCCTCGTGGCCACCCCGTAAGGCGGTTGGTGTCCTTCTTTCGCCGCAAGAAAGCTAATATCTGGATAGAGATCGTGTTAAAATTTCAGCCCAATCGGAGTTACGGATCTCCAGGAATATAAGAAATGGTGAAAGGGCAGAATCTGGGAATGCGGAAACAGAGAGAGACAGAGAGACAGATCCAATCTCGGAGGGGCTCTCGCCCCTCCCATGCCATGGAGACCAAGGACTAGAGGGGAAACCCTTCTCCCATCTAGGGAGGAGGTCAAGGAAGAAGAATAAGAATAAGGGGGGCCCTCTCCCCCTCTCTTCCGATGGCGCCAGAACACCGTCGGGGCCATCATCATCACTAATATCTTCACCAACAACTTCACCGCCATCATCACCAACTCTTCCCCCCTCTATGCAGCGGTGTAACCCCTCTTTTACCCGCTATAATCTCTACTTAAAGATGGTGCTCAATGCTATATATTATTTCCCAATGATGTATGGTTATCCTATGATGTTTGAGTAGATCCGTTTTGTCCTATGGGTTAATTGATGATCAAGATTGGTTTGAGTTGCATGTTTTATTATTGGTGCTGTCCTATGGTGCTCTCCATGTCGCGCAAGCGTGAGGGATCCCCGCTGTAGGGTTTGCAATATGTTCATTATTTCCTTATGGTGGGTGGCGTGAGTGACAGAAGCATATACCCGAGTAAGTAGGTTGTTTGCGTATGGGATAAAGAGGACTTGATGCTTTAATGCTATGGTTGGATTTTACCTTAATGATCTTTAGTAGTTGTGGATGCTTGCTAGAGTTCCAACCATAAGTGCATATGATCCAAGTAGAGAAAGTATGTTAGCTTATGCCTCTCCCTCAAATAAAATTGCAATAATGATTACCGGTCTAGTTATCGATTGCCTAGGGACAAATAACTTTCTCGTAACAAAAAGTTCTCTACTAAAACTAACTTAGTTGTGTCTTTATCTAAACAGCCCCTACTTTTTATTTACATGCTCTTTATTACCTTGCAAACCTATCCAACAACACCTACATAATACTTCTAGGTTCATACTTGTTCTAGGTAGAGCGAACGTCAAGCGTGCGTAGAGTTGTATCGGTGCTCGATAGAACTTGAGGGAATATTTGTTCTACCTTTAGCTCCTCGTTGGGTTCGACACTCTTACTTATCGAAAACTGTTGCAATCCCCTATACTTGTGGGTTATCAAGACCTTTTTCTGGCGCCGTTGCCGGGGAGCAATAGCGTGGGGTGAATATTCTCGTGTGTGCTTGTTTGCTTTATCATAAAGTAATTTTTATTTGCTGTTTTAAGTTGTTCTCTATCTTTAGTTATGGATATGGAACACGAAATACCAAAAAAAAGGTTTACTTGCTACTCATGGAGATGGGGAACCTCCTAAAACCCTCGATGCTCATTATGTGAAAGATATCATGTACTACTTTGATAATCCTAAGAAAACCCCATTCAATTATATAATGGGAGACAAGTTGGATCAACGTGAATACTTTAGGGATTATCGCTTGACACAAAAAGGGAAACTATTATGGGATCAAATTCATATGTTGCATTGGTATGCTCGGCAACTTTGCCTGAGATATGACTATACTTGTTGCTCTAGGATGAAGGCTCCACACCTTCCCTTTTCATGCAAATTTAATGATGATAAAACCTTGGCTTCTTATGCTAATGGTATACATTATTACTATGATGTGGAACAAATAGAAGAATTTGTTGCTTTTATGGGTGCTTATGAAATTGAATCTTTGTTTAAAGAGTGTGAAAATTTTGATGATTCAATTTATAGACCTGAAAATTTAGCTATCCTTAAATATTGCTATGAGAATTATAAATACAACTCCGATATTGATGATTTTATTGAGAAAGTCTCCGCTGTCCAAGAAGAGACTAATATTTTGCAGGAGTCTATGGAAGAAGAAATTGATGAAACTGTGAGCTCATTGGATGAAAAAGATGATGAGGAGAGCGAAGAACAAAAGGAGGAAGAGCGGATTAGCTACCTGTGCCCACCTTCTAATGAGAGTAACTCTTCAACGCATACATTGTTTAATTTCCCTTCGTGCTTACCGAAGGATGATTGCTATGATGATTGTTATGATCCTGTTGATTCTCTTGAAATATCCCTTTTTGATGATGCTTGCTATGCTTATGGACAAGATGCCAATATAAATTATGCTCATGGAGATGAACTTGCTATAGTTCCTTATGTTAAACATGAAATTGTTGCTATTGCACCCACGCATGATAGTCCTATTATCTTTTTGAATTCTCCCAACTACACTATATCAGAGAAGTTTACTCTTGTTAAGGATTATATTGATGGGTTGCGTTTTACTACTACACATGATGATTTTGATAGATATAATATGCATGTGCTTGCTGCTCCTACTTGAAATTATTATGAGAGAGGAACTACATCTCCACCTCTCTATGTTTCCCACACGAAAAAATTGCAAGAAATTGTTTATACTATGCATTGGCCTTTACTTTGTGTGCATGAGTTGTTCTTTTATGACATGTCGATGCATAGGAAGAGAGTTAGACTTCATTGTTGCATGATATATGTTACTTTGTGCTCAATACTAAATTACAAATCATTGTTAATTAAAATTGGCTTCCATATACCTTGGGATCCGGGTGGATGCATTACTTGAGCACTATATGCCTAGCTTAATGGATTTAACGAAAACGCTGCCAGGGAGACACCCCCGGAAGTTTTAGAGAGTCATTTATTTCTGTTGTGTGCTTTTATATAGTATAAAAACAAAAAAATAAAGAGGGGAACCCAAAACTTTTCAAAAAGAAAAGTGAAAGTGAGATAGATGAGCATTGTGAAAGTGGGGGACGTCCTTCAACTGTGTTCATGCCCATGGAAACTTTGTGAATCTTAATTACAGAAACCTTTCAACAAAAATAATTATCCCCTTGTACAATTCCATTGTATTATAAAAATAATGTGCCAAGGTTTGCCTTTAGGATGTTTACAATGCTTGTTGGTTTGTATGGCGCAGGACAGAAACTTTGGCTGTAGTGCTCGATTTTACATTTTTTGCTGGAACGTCAAATGGTTATGATTCTTTTTGAACTGTCTTTATATACAAATTTTTTATTTTTCCTAATTTTGGTAGAATTTTTCAAGTATCATAAGTATGATGAATGTTCATATTATTACAGACTGTTCTGTTTTAGATAGATTCTGTTTTTGATGCATAGTTTGCTTGTTTTGATGAAACTATCAAATTATATCAGTGGATTAAGCCATGAAAAAGTTATATCACAGTAGCTACAATTCCAAAACAAAATATGGATTGGTTTGCAACAGTACTTAGAGTAGTGATTTGCTTTATTATACTAACGGATCTTACCGAGTTTTCTGTTGAAGTGCCGACATGAGAGGTGGGGGCAAGCAATACCGTGCGCTTTGCGAGATAGGTGCCACATCGAAGTTGCATTTGATATTTGAAAATCAAACCACCCTTTTCATACATAAATTTGGTCCACATGCAAGTGTGTTCATGTTCTGACCCTCTCTCACGTCATTTTTCGCCAAGTTTATGAACATTAGACAAGTCGGATGACGCAACAGACACGGTTCACTCAAACTAACCGTGTGCATTGGGCTCCATGAGGCTTCCCCTCTCAAAAATATCTACCCGCATGTAGCTTTCTTCTGTTTGATAACACACCGTTATTGTGTTTCGACCATGTGTGATGTT
This sequence comes from Triticum dicoccoides, assembly GCF_002162155.2. Classification (NCBI taxonomy): domain Eukaryota; kingdom Viridiplantae; phylum Streptophyta; class Magnoliopsida; order Poales; family Poaceae; genus Triticum; species Triticum dicoccoides. The sequence goes on from NC_041388.1 coordinate 542,948,278, forward strand.
TCTTATTCCCAATCCCGCCTACATCCCTTGAAAATATATGCCCGCCTCGAGGGTTTTTTTGTTTCATAACACACGGTTGTTATCTCCGGACCGTGTGTGGTGCACCATCATCAAAATTTTCAATAGCCCCGGCATTTCACTACCACGTTTAACTCCCGTGTAGTAAAAATTTTAGTACCCGCGTCATTTCCTCAAACACACCCCGCCCCCTCCACACACACACACACACACACACACACACACACACACACACACCAAAACCTCCTCGGGCGTGCGCGCACACACACCCTCCCTCGTTTGAAACCCTAGCAAGGTCCCCGCTGCTGCCGCCGCAAGGCCTTCATTGTCAGGATCTGCCGCTTTGCCCGTGCAGCTTACCCACCAATATCCATACCCAGGCCACCATGAGTTTCTTAGATGACACCTGCCAAACTCCAAAGCGTTGCAGCCTAAACCCGGCTACACTTCCCATGGAGCTCGAGGAGCGACTGGCCCAAAAGAGGTGTATCGCGGTCTCTTCACTCGACGTCGTCGAGGAAGCTGACGACCATTATTGGCGGCAGGCACTCAAGCAGCGGGCTAGAGTATGCGGGCATGTCTCGGCCACCGGCTATGACATCGAGGTCATTGATAACCCACAAGTATAGGGGGTCAATTGTAGCCTCTTTCGATAAGTAAGAGTGTCGAACCCAACGAGGAGCTAAAGGTAGAACAAATATTCCCTCAAGTTCTATCGACCACCGATACAACTCTACACACGCTTGACATTCGCTTTACCTAGAACAAGTATGAAACTAGAAGTACTTTGTAGGTGTTGTTGGATAGGTTTGCAAGATAATAAAGAGCACGTGAATAAAAGTAGGGGCTGTTAGATAAAGCCACAACTAAGTTAGGCTTAGTAGAGATCTTTTTGTCACAAGAAAGTTATTTGTCCCTAGGCAATCGATAACTAGACTAGTAATCATTATTGCAATTTTATTTGAGGGAGAGGCATAGGCTAACATACTTTCTCTTCTTGGATCATATGCACTTATGATTGGAACTCTAGCAAGCATCCGCAACTACTAAAGATCATTAAGGTAAAACCCAACCATAGCATTATAAGGCATCAAGTCCTCTTTATTCCCATACGCAAACAACCTACTTACTCGGGTCAGTGTTTCTATCACTCACTCCACCCACCATAAGAAAATCATGAACATATTACAAACCCTACAGCGGGGATCCCTCACGCTTGCGCGACACGGAGAGCACCATAGGACAGCACCAATAATAAAACATTCAAATCAAACCAATCACGATCATCAATTAACCCATAGGACAAAACGGATCTACTCAAACATCATAGGATAGCCATATTGTCGGTGTTCTGGGAACGGGGGTCCCCAGACTTGCCTGCCTGCGGCCCGCTGCATGGCTAAGACAGCAGGCCGTACGGCCCATCTTCATCAACAAGGCATCCAAGACCCTCGCAAGGGGCCAAGCCTCGCGAGGCGGACGACACAAGACCTCCTCTGGAGTGGCCTAGTCGGGCAGGCTCACGAGGGGCGGAGATAACAAGGCGAGGCAAACCTCATGAGGCTCTCGTTACATGATCCATGACAATCGACACCAGGCGGGCGCCAGCGTGCGCAGCGTCCTTGTTTCCTCTTTGGTGCTAAGGAGGCCAGTGCGGGCGAGGAGTACCGAGGCATCAGGAAAAGGTTGCCATTTTGGTGCAACAAGACCAGGACCGGAAGGACGACAAGATGGAGGTCATCGTGGAGCCCAAGACGGCTTCACCACCAGAGCCTTTGGCAGGCGAAGACCACTTTTGTTAGGATGGCTTGTACTAGCTGTCCTCCTTCAAATTAGCCCGCCATTGTTGGCTCCCTTCCCGCTCAATATTTGGGAAGAGGATCAGGGCCTCTATAAATAGGACGAGCCACCACCATAGTCAAGGGGGAGGACGATAGAGAGATAGTGAGAGAGAGAGAGGGGGGGCCTGAAGATCATCCCCACACACACAAGTGAGCCAAGCACAAGAGCACCTCAACCTCAGGAGGCTGTTCTTCCCCTTGTATTGTTCATCATCAACCCTAGAGGCAATCCACCACCACCACACTGGAGTAGGGTATTACACCACAACGGTGGCCCGAACCAGTATAAATCTTGTGTCTTTTTGTGCTGCGAGTTCGTTGAGTTCGTCCGCGAGATCTTAGCGAGCTAGGGCGTAGATCGGTGGGAGGAAAAGACTTCGCGCGCACCCCAGTGTTCGAACCTTAAGGGTTTGCCGGAACCCCACATCTAACATTTGGCACGCCAGGTAGGGGTGCACAGGAGCTTCTTCTCCGACAACCGACTTGCAGATGCTCCGCGGCCACGATGTCTGATGACCCAAGAGCTAAGTCCGACCGCTGGGCAGCCTGGCCAGCCCGGTCGGCGCCGCCCGCCTATGAAGACCTCAACCCCGCGCTCCAGGCGGCACGAGTGTCGTCCAATCCCGCAGCGCGCGGGCGACGCGGCCAGGCGTCATCTACCCTCACTCTGTGGCAAGTGCGAGCCACTGCCAGAGCCGCAAGCCACGCCGCGGCGACGACGCCGCACTCACGGCAGGAACAGGCAAACACGCGGGCTGCACTCACTGTGGCAAGGGAGCTACTGCAGTGCCAGCTGATGGAAAGCGGCCGGGACGCGCTGCTAGAACGCGTTGTCGAGCTGCTGGACGCGGCGGCCTCGGGAGCCCCGCCCTTCTGCCATCAGCTCCCCCCTTAGGCTGCTGCGGGGATTCACGGCGGACCACGCCGCCACCACACACCGTCAGGTGCGCCAGGGGGCTTTGTCAACACCAGCATGACCGGCAGTACCGGGGGCTCTGCCGCCCCCATACCGCCTGCAACAAGCATGAGCACAAGCGTCACCTTCCATGGCACAAGTGGGACGCCGCGCTATCACCCCCAGGACGTCACGCTGGGCCGGACGATATGGAGTGTGGGGCACCACGGCGAGGTGTTCGGGGTAACAGCCCCAGAAGCCTACGTGCCTGAAGGAAATATGCCCTAGAGGCAATAATAAAGTTATTATTTATTTCCTTATTTCATGATAAATGTTTATAATTCATGCTAGAATTGTATTAACCAGAAACATAATACATGTGTGAATACATAGACAAACAGAGTGTCGCTAGTATTTTGAAGTTTTTTCAATGAGTACATACCTTGACAATATTTTGAAGTAGTTCAAAATGGAACAGTCAACGAAAAAGAGTTCTTGGCTGTGTTACAAGGTGTGAAATTGAGTGAGACTCAAAGCCCGACCACGGCAGAAGATAGAAAGAGAATGAAAGTCATTCCTTATGCCTCAGCCATAGGTTCTATAAAGTATGCCATGCTGTGTACCAGATCTATTGTATACCCTACACTGTGTTAAGCGAGGGAGTACAATAGTGATCTAGGAAGTAGATCACTGGACATCGGTCAAAATTATCCTTAGTGGAATAAGGATATGTTTCTCGATTATGGAGGTGACAAAAGGTTCGTCGTAAAAGGATTACATCGATACAAGTTTTTGGCACTGATCCGGATGACTCTAAGTCTTCATCTGGATAAATATTGAAAGTGGGAGCAATTAGCTAAAGTAGCTCCGTGTAGAGCATTGTAGACAAAGAAATTTGCAAAATACATACGGATCTAAATTTTGGCAGACTCGTTGACTAAGCTTCTCTCACAAGCAAAACATGATCACACCTTAGTACTCTTTGGGTGTTAATCACATATAGATGTGAACTAGATTACTGACTCTAGTAAACCTTTTGAGTGTTGGTCACATGACGATGTGAACTATGAGTGTTGGTCACATAATGATGTGAACTATTGGTGTTAAATCACATGGCAATGTGAACTAGATTATTGACTCTAGTGCAAGTGGGAGACTGAAGGAAATATGCCCTAGAGGCAATAATAAAGTTATTATTTATTTCCTTATTTCATGATAAATTTTTATAATTCATGCTAGAATTGTATTAACCAGAAACATAATACATGAGTGAATACATAGACAAACAGAGTGTCACTAGTATGCCTCTACTTGACTAGCTCATTAATCAAAGATGGTTATGTTTCCTAACCATAGACAAAGAGTTGTTATTTGATTAACGGGATCACATCATTAGGAGAATGATGTGATTGACTTGACCCATTCTGTTAGCTTAGCACTCGATCGTTTAGTATGTTGCTATTGCTTTCTTCATGACTTATACATGTTCCTATGACTATGAGATTATGCAACTCCCTTTTACCGGAGGAACACTTTGTGTGCTACCAAACGTCACAACGTAACTGGGTGATTATAAAGGAGCTCTACAGGTGTCTCCAAAGGTACATGTTGGGTTGGCGTATTTCGAGATTAGGATTTGTCACTCCGATTGTCGGAGAGGTATCTCTGGGCCCTCTCGGTAATGCACATCGCATAAGCCTTGCAAGCATTGCAAATAGTGAGTTAGTTGCGAGATGATGTATTACGGAACAAGTAAAGAGACTTGTCGGTAACGAGATTGAACTAGGTATTGAGATACCGACGATCGAATCTCGGGCAAGTAACATACCGCTGACAAAGGGAACAACGTATGTTGTTATGCGGTCTGACCGATAAAGATCTTCGTAGAATATGTAGGAGCCAATATGAGCATCCAGGTTCCGCTATTGGTTATTGACCGGAGACGTGTCTCGGTCATGTCTACATTGTTCTCGAACCCGTAGGGTCCGCATGCTTAAGGTTTCGATGACAGTTATATTATGAGTTTATGAGTTTTGATGTACCGAAGGAGTTCGGAGTCCTGGATGAGATCGGGGACATGACGAGGAGTCTCGAAATGGTCGAGACATAAAGATTGATATATTGGACGACTATATTCGGACACCGGAAGTGTTCCGGGTGATTTCGGAGAAAACCGGAGTGGCGGAGGGTTACCGGAACCCCCCCCCCCCCAAGAGAAGTAATGGGCCTTATGGGCCTTAGTGGAGAGAGAGAGGGGTGGCCAGGGTGGGCCGCGCGCCCCCTCCCCCTCTAGTCCGAATTGTACTAGGAGAGGGGGTGGCGCCCCCCTTTCCTTCTCCCTCTCCCCCTTCCTTTCCCCCTCCTAGTAGGAGTAGGAAAGAGGGGTGTCCTACTCCTACTAGGAGGAGGACTCCTCCTCCTTGGTGCGCCATAGGGCCGGCCGGCCTCCTCCCCTTGCTCCTTTATATACGGGGGCAGGGGGCACCCCATAGACACACAAGTTGATCTTCGTGATCGTTCCTTAGCCGTGTGCGGTGTCCCCCTCCACCATATTCCACCTTGGTCATATTGTAGCGGTGCTTAGGCGAAGCCCTGCGACGGTTGAACATCAAGATCGTCACCACGCCGTCGTGCTGATGGAACTCCTCCCCGAAGCTTTGCTGGATCGGAGCCCGGGGAGCGTCATCGAGCTGAACGTGTGCCAAGAACTCGGAGGTACTGAAGTAACGGTGCTTGGATCGGTTGGACCGAGAAGACGTACGACTACTTCCTCTACGTTGCGTCAATGCTTCCGCTTCGGTCTACGAGGGTACGTAGACTACACTCTCCCCTCTCGTTGCTATGCATCACCATGATCTTGCGTGTGCGTAGGAAATTTATTGAAATTACTACGTTCCCCAACAGTGGCATCCGAGCCTAGGTTTTATGGTTTGATGTTATATGCACGAGTAGAACACAAGTGAGTTGTGGGCGATATAAGTCATACTGCTTACCAGCATGTCATACTTTGGTTCGGCAGGATTGTTGGATGAAGCGGCCCGGACCGACATTACGCGTACGCTTACGCGAGACTGGTTCTACCGCCGTGCTTTGCACACAGGTGGCTAGCGGGTGTCAGTTTCTCCAACTTTAGTTGAACCGAGTGTGGCTATGCCCGGTCCTTGCGAAGGTTAAAACAGCACCAACTTGGCAAACTATCGTTGTGGTTTTGATGCATAGGTAAGATTGGTTCTTGCTTAAGCCCGTAGCAGCCACGTAAAACTTGCAACAAACAAAGTAGAGGGCGTCTAACTTGTTTTTGCAGGGCATGCTGTGATGTGATATGGTCAAGGCATGATGCTAAAATTTATTGTATGAGATGATCATGTTTTTTAACCAAGTTATCGGCAACTGGCAGGAGCCATATGGTTGTCGCTTTATTGTATGCAATGCAATCGCCCTGTAATGCTTTACTTTATCACTAAGCGGTAGCGATAGTCGTAGAAGCATAAGATTGGCGAGACGACAACGATGCTACGATGGAGATCAAGGTGTCGCGCCGGTGACGATGGTGATCATGACGGTGCTTCGGAGATGGAGATCACAAGCACAAGATGATGATGGCCATATCATATCACTTATATTGATTGCATGTGATGTTTATCTTTTATGCATCTTATCTTGCTTTGATTGATGGTAGCATTATAAGATGATCTCTCACTAAATTTCAAGATAAAAAGTGTTCTCCCTGAGTACGCACCGTTGCCAAAGTTCATCGTGCCCAGACACCACGTGATGATCGGGTGTGATAAGCTCTACGTCCATCTACAACGGGTGCAAGCCAGTTTTGCACACACAGAATACTCAGGTTAAACTTGACGAGCCTAGCATATGCAGATATGGCCTCGGAACACTGAGACCGAAAGGTCGAGCGTAAATCATATAGTAGATATGATCAACATAGCGATGTTCACCATTGAAAACTACTCCATTTCACGTGATGATCGGTTATGGTTTTGTTGATTTGGATCACGTGATCACTTAGAGGATTAGAGGGATGTCTGTCTAAGTGGGAGTTCTTAAGTAATATGATTAAATTGAACTTAAATTTATCATGAACTTAGTCCTGATAGTATTTTGCAAATTATGTTGTAGATCAATAGCTCGCATTGTTGCTTCCCTGTGTTTATTTTGATATGTTCCTAGAGAAAACTAAGTTGAAAGATGTTAGTGGCAATGATGTGGATTGGATCTGTGATCTGAGGTTTATCCTCATTGCTGCACAGAAGAATTATGTCCTTGATGCACCGCTAGGTGACAGACCTATTACAGGAGCAGATGCAGACGTTATGAACATTTGGCTAGCTCAATATGATGAATACTTGATAGTTTAGTGCACCATGCTTAACGGCTTAGAATCGGGACTTCAAAGACGTTTTGAACGTCATGGACCATACGAGATGTTCCAGGAGTTGAAGTTAATATTTCAAGCAAATACCTGAGTTGAGAGATATGAAGTTTCCAACAAGTTCTATAGCTAAAAGATGGAGGAGAATCGCTCAACTAGTGAGCATGTGCTCAGATTGTCTAGGTACTACAATCGCTTGAATCAAGTGGGAGTTAATCTTCCAAATAAGATAGTGATTGACAGAATTCTCTAGTCACCATCACCAAGTTAGTAGAACTTCGTGATGAACTATAGTATGCAAGGGATGATGAAAACGACTCCCGAGCTTTTCATGATGATGAAATCGATGAAGGTAGAAATCAAGAAAGAGCATCAAGTGTTGATGGTTGACAAGACCACTAGTTTCAATACAAGGGCAAAGGGAAGAAGGGGAACTTCAAGAAGAACGGCAAGCAAGTTGCTGCTCAAGTGAAGAAGCCCAAGTCTGGTCCTAAGCCTAAGACTAAGTGCTTCTACTGCAAAGAGACTGGTCACTGGAAGCGGAACTACCCCAAGTGATTGGCGGATAAGAAGGATGGCAAAGTGAACATAAGTATATTTGATATACATGTTATTGATGTGTGCTTTACTAGTGTTTATAGCAACCCCTTAGTATTTGATACTAGTTCAGTTGCTAAGATTAGTAACTCGAAACGGGAGTTGCAGAATAAACAGAGACTAGTTAAGGGTGAAGTGACGATGTGTGTTGGAAGTGGTTCCAAGATTGATATGATCATCATCGCACACTCCCTATACGTTCGGGATAAGTGTTGAACCTAAATAAGTGTTATTTGGTGTTTGCGTTGAGCGTGAATATGATTTGATCATGTTTATTGCAATACGGTTATTCATTTAAGTTAGAGAACAATTGTTGTTCTGTTTACATGAATAAAACCTTCTATGGTCATGCACAACAACGAAAATGGTTTGTTGGATCTCGATCGTAGTGATACACATATTCATAATATTGAAGCCAAAAGGATGCAAAGTTAATAATGATAGTGCAACTTATTTGTGGCACTGCCGTTTAGGTCATATTGGTGTAAAGCGCATGAAGAAACTCCATGCTGATGGAATTTTGGAATCACTTGATTATGAATCACTTGATGCTTGCGAACCATGCCTTATGGGCAAGATGACTAAAGACTCCGTTCTCTGGAGCAATGGAGCGAGCAACTGACTTATTGGAAATAATACATACTGATGTATGCGATCCAATGAGTGTTGAGGCTCGCGGCAGGTATCATTATTTTCTGATCTTCACAGATGATTTGAGCAGATATGAGTATATCTACTTGATGAAACACAAGTCTGAAACATTTGAAAAGTTCAAATAATTTCAGAGTGAAGTGGAGAATCATCGTAACAAAAATTAAAAGTTTCTACGATATGATCGCAGAAGTAAAATATTTGAGTTACGAGTTTGGTCTTCAGTTAAAAACAATGTGAAATAGTTTCACTACTCACGCCACCTGGAACACCACAATGTAATGGTGTGTCCGAATGTCATAACCGTACTTTATTAGATATGGTGCGATCTATGATGTCTCTTACCGATCTACCACTATCGTTTTGGGGTTATGCATTAGAGACAGTTGCATTCACGTTAAATAGGGCACCATCTAAATCCGTTGAGACGACACTATATGAACTGTGGTTTAACAAGAAACCAAAGTTGTCGTTTCTTAAAGTTTGGGGTTGTGATGCTTATGTGAAAAAGTTTCATCCTGATAAGCTCAAACCCAAATCGGAGAAATTTGTCTTCATAGGATACCCAAAGGAGACAGTTGGGTACACCTTCTATCACAGATTCGAAGGCAAGATATTCGTTGCTTAGAATGGATCCTTTCTAGAGAAGGAGTTTCTCTCGAAAGAAGTGAGTGGGAGGAAAGTAGAACTTGATGAGGTAACTGTACCTGCTCCCTTATTGGAAAGTAGTTCATCACAGAAAACGGTTTCTGTGACACCTACACCAATTAGTGAGGAAGTTAATGATGATGATCATGAAACTTTAGATCAAGTTATTACTGAACCTCGTAGATCAACCAGAGTAAGATCCGCACCAGAGTGGTACGGTAATTGTAGCGACCCGACCCGAATGGATCGAGTCTACTGTGCTCTGGTGTCATCCCTGGATCAGTAATGCTGACACCACACAGTACATCGAAGGATTTATAGCAGAGTGGCAATCACACACTTATTACATCGTTGTCTCAAAAGAGAACTTATTACAATAAACATGGCTTAAGGCCATCTAAAAACGATAACAGCGGAAGACTCGGAAGATAAATGGGTCCATCAACTCCAACGGCATCACTGAGTATAGAACCACGACCTAAAAGCACCTTACTCGTCGTCTGAAAAGTCTGCAACATGAAAGTTGCAGCCCGAAACGGGTTAGCACATGGAATATGCTGGCAATGTAACACATAGAGAGTAATGGAATGAAACAGCTATACTATATGCATATATGGCTGGTGGAAAGCTCTATGGTTACAGTTTTGCATAAAGCCAGTTTTTCCCTACTGCAAAGGAATAAATTTATTTAACTATCATGGTGGTTGTGAAACATTGAGAATGGTTGACAGCATTCTCAATCCCAATTAAATAATTAAAACCCAGCAACATTAATTGGAAGTAACATGATGAGATTCACATGATATTCAAGTACTAGATACTCAAGTTGTCCATAACCGGGGACACGGCTAATCATGATTAGTTTTTTACACTCTGCAGAGGTTTGCGCACTTTTCCCCACAAGACTCGATTGCCTCTGTTTGGTTTCTCGCACTACAGGGTGTTTGAGAAGACGGATGACCGAGACATAGTCTTTCAGAAGCGCTAGCACCTTACGATCGGGTAGACCGTACCACCTACATCCCCTACATCTGCTAGTCTACCACTATAAGAGATCGCACGACTTAGTCAAGTATGCCAGAGCCCATAATGGCTTGTGGCTGCACACGGAAGTTACTAGCATGAATGATCTTATGATCCCTTTGAGCCTGGGTGGCGGTCCAAAAGAAAACAGGCAAGTCCTGATAGACATTAGGTGCCTCAATCCACCCAAATGTGTGTTTAAGTTGCCACCTTAGATAAACCATTAAAATTAACAAACTCACATCTGTCATGGATATCACTCACCCAGTCCACGTCTACTAGCATAGCATGGCATAATAAGCAAACGTAGAAGTAACTCCCAAAGGTTTCATAATAATACAGGTGATAGGTACTACCTCATCTACTTCCCATCCCACAATTTAATTAGATCCTAATCATGCAATGTGAGAGGATTGATCTAATGCAATAAAACTGGGTTGTAGAAAAGGTATGATCAAAGTGTTACTTGCCTTGCTGAGAATCCGTGAGTCCTAGGGTTTCGAAGTAACAAGCGGCGCAATCCGGGTGATCTATCGCAGACAAACAACAAGCACACAATAAGTACTCATCTAATGCATAGGTAAAACTCGAACAAGAGAACGAACCAGAAAGTTCAACTTAAGAACTCCGGTTGCAAAGAAAGAACGAACCGAACCGACGACGGAAAAACAAACAGCGGAAGAAAACAACTCGGTTCTAGCAGGTTGAAACTAGGTCAAATTTTATTGTGGCAAAAACTCGTTCAAATTGATTAGTCAGAACGGCGGTTTCGAAACAAAACTCCAGGCGCTTGAATCACCTGATTCCGACAAACGAGCGGGAAGAAAGACTAAAACGAAGATCGGATCTGAGATCGCGATCGCGGAATAAATCCGACGAAAAGAAAGAGACGAACGGTTAAACGAACGGACGTTCGCTAACCGAGAATAATCGGTGATCACGTTCGTTGAGACGAATGGTCCGAAAGAAGAAAGAAAACCGATCTAGGGTTTTCGGAAAAGAAACCGAAAAGAAAAACCAGAAAGAAAACGGAAAAGAAACGGAACGGTTCTTTTAAGGAAAACCAAACCGGGGAAAAGAAGAGGTGGCGCGGCTACCTCGGGAGGCGGGGCTCCGGGCGGCGGCTTAGGGCGGCGGCGGCGGCTTGGGGCTTGGGGTGGTGGAGGAAAAGAGGGGGGGCTTGGGTATTTATATAGGAGGGGGGCTAGAGACTTGGGGAAGGGGCAAGGGGCAAGGGCGGTGGCGGCCTGGAGTCCTTCCAGGACTCGGGCGAGGGGCGGGGCTGGCTGGCGCGCGGGGCGGCTGGGCCTACGGGGCTGCTCCTTTTTTTTAAATCGGTACGTGCGCAGAAAAACAAAAGAAAGAAAATCTAAACAAACTCCAAAAAATCTAAAGTAAATTTTCCCCGACTCCTAAAAATGAGTCGAACAAAATGAACTTTCCTCCGGACCTAGATGCAATTTTGGAAACACGCCTTTTTTCCCTATCCAAATAAAAAGCAAACAAAACTCCGGCAAAACCAAAAATTTGATTTATTCATTAAATCTTCATTTTTCCTAACTTTGGGAAAGTCATATTATTCCCTCTCTCATTTTTTTGATATTGGAAAAATAGTTGAAGATGAAATAAATAAATCAAATGATCCTCTTTTCCAAAATTTGAGAGAACTCAAATATGAAAATAACGAAATCTCCAAGTCTCTCCGTAGGTCCTTGAGTTGCGTGAAATTTCTAGGATCAACCAAAATGCATGAAAATATGATATGCATGATCTAGTGTATAACATTCCAAATTGCAAATTTGGGATGTTACAAACCTACCCCCCTTAAGATGAATCTCGCCCTCGAGATTCGGGTTGGCTAGAAAATAGGTGAGGGTGGTCCTTGAGCAAGTCTTCTTCTCTTTCCCAGGTGGCTTCATCCTCTGAGTGGTGGTTCCACTGAACTTTGCAAAACTTGATAACCTTGCTGCGGGTAACTCTGCTCGCATAATCGAGAATCTTGACTGGTTTGTCTTCATATGTTAAGTCATCCTTCAACTGAATCGCTTCGAGTGGCTCGGTATCTCTTAGCGGTACCTCCGCCATCTCGGCATGACATTTCTTCAGCTGAGAAACATGGAATACATTATGAACTCCTGATAGCTCCTCTGGCAATTCCAACTTATAAGCGACTTCTCCCATACGTTGCAAGATCTTGTACGGTCCAACGAAATGCGGTGCTAATTTTCCCTTAACTCCAAAGCGCTTAACTCCTCGAAGGGGGGATACTCGAAGATAAACTCTGTCCCCGGTTTCGTAGACTGTCTCCTTGCGTTTAGAATCTGCGTAGCTCTTCTGCCTGGACTGGGCTACCTTGAGCCTATCGCGAATCAACTTAACTTTCCGTTCAGACTCCTTAATCAAATCTGGTCCAAAGAATTGACGGTCTCCAACTTCGTCCCATGACAACGGTGTCCTGCACCTCCTTCCGTATAAAGCTTCGAAAGGTGCCATCTTCAAACTGGTTTGGTAACTGTTGTTATAAGAAAACTCCGCATACGACAAGTTATCGTCCCAACTAGATCCATAATCTAGTGCACAAGCTCTCAGCATATCTTCCAAAATCTGATTGACTCTCTCAGTCTGTCCATCTGTTTGCGGATGAAAAGCTGTGCTGAACTCTAGTCTGGTTCCCAAAGTTTCATGCAACTGATTCTAAAACTTTGAGGTAAATTGGGTTCCTCTATCTGATACGATACTCCTCGGAACTCCATGCAAACAAATGATTCTAGTCATGTAGATCTTTGCCAACTTAGCACTGGTGTAAGTGGTCTTAACTGGAATAAAATGTGCTACCTTCGTCATACGATCAACTACTACCCATATCGAGTCATAGCCTGCTTTCGTCCTGGGTAGTCCTGTGATAAAATCCATGCCTATCTTATCCCACTTCCACTCGGGTATCGGCAATGGTTGTAACAATCCGGCTGGCTTCTGATGTTCTGCCTTTACTCTCTGACATACGTCACAAACTGCTACATATGCAGCAATATCCTTCTTCATTCCGGTCCACCAGAATTTTTCCTTCAAATCCAAATACATCTTGGTATTCCATGGGTGAATCGAATACGGTGAATCATGTGCCTCTTGCAAAATCAACTTCCTGATCTCCGGGTCATTGGGCAGATAAACACGGTCCTCAAACCATAGGGTATCATGCTCATCCTCACGAAATCCCTTTGCTTTTTCCTTTGCTCATTCTCTCTTTTATAGAAGCAATCTCCTTGTCGGATTTCTGAGCTTCTCTGATTTTATCCATCAATGTTGACTGAATCTCCAATGCTGCTACATAGCCTCTCGGAACTATTTCCAAACATAGCTCACGAAGGTTTTCTGCTAACTCCTTTGGTACTTCTCCCGTCACTAGGGTGTTGGCATGGCTCTTACGGCTCAATGCGTCAGCTACTACATTAGCTTTTCTGGGATGGTAATGCAATCTCATGTCATAATCCTTGATGAGCTCCAACCATCTCCTTTGTCTGAGGTTCAACTCCTTCTACATGAAAATGTACTTCAAACTCTTGTGATCCGTGTACACCTCACAATGATTTCCAATGAGAAAATGTCTCCATGTCTTTAGTGCATGCACTACGGCTGCTAACTCCAAATCATGCGTGGCATAATTCAACTCATGAGGCTTCAGTTGTCATGAAGCATATGAAACAACTCTCCCTTCCTGCATAAGCACTGCTCCAAGTCCTCGACGTGAAGCGTCGCAATACACCTCAAAATCCTTGGTCTGATTTGGCAATATCAATACCGGTGAGGTAACCAAGCGTTTCTTCAACTCCTGGAAACTAGCCTCACACTCCTCAGTCCATTTGAACTTGGTATCCTTCTTCAACAACTCCGTCATAGGCTTTGCAATCTTTGAAAAGTTCTCAATGAATCTCCGGTAGTATCCTGCGAGTCCAAGAAAACTCCGGATCTCTCCAACTGTCGTTGGTGCTTCCCATTTGGTTACAGTCTCAACCTTTGTGGGGTCAACTGCTATACCTTCTCCGGATATAACATGTCCAAGAAATCCAACTTCCTTTAACCAAAACTCACATTTGCTAAACTTGGCATATAACTGATGTTCTATTAGCTTCTCCAAAACCAAACGCAAATGTTCCTTATGCTCCTCTTCATTCTTTGAATAAACCAGGATATCATCTATGAAAACCATGACGAACTTATCCAAAAACTCCATAAACACTTTGTTCATCAGGTTCATAAAATAGGCAGGTGCGTTAGTCAATCCAAATGACATAACGGTATACTCATATAGTCCATATCTCGTGGTGAATGTTGTCTTAGGTATATCCTGCTCTCGAATCTTCAACTGATGGTACCCTGATTGCAAATCGATCTTGGAAAACACTTTAGCTCCCTGCAACCGATCAAACAGATCGTTGATCATTGGCAGTGGATACTTGTTCTTGATGGTTACTTCATTCAATCCCCGATAATCTACAACCATCCTTAATGATCCATCCTTCTTTTCCACTAGAAGTACGGGTGATCCCCAAGGCGAAGAACTTGGGCGAATGTAACCTTTCTCTAGTAACTCCTTAATCTGATTCTTAATTTCTACCAAATCCTTTGCTAGCATCCGGTATGGTCGCTTCGATATTGGGCCGGTACCTGGTAAAAGCTCAATTAAGAACTCTATGTCCCTATCTGGTGGCATGCCTGGCAATTCCTCAGGAAATACATCAGGAAAATCCTTCACCACTGGTACTTCCTCTTGCACAACTCCTGTTAAAGAATTTACTTGTGTCCTGTTTGGCACATGCCGGGATACATACTTGATCCTTCGTCCTTCTGATGTGGTAAGCAAAATTGACTTACTAGCACACTCAATATTCCCTTCATACTTCGATAACCAATCCATGCCTAATATCACATCCAATCCTTGAGATTCCAATACTATTAGGTCTGAGAGGAACACATAGTTACCAATCCTTAATGGTAACCGATCACACCATCGTCTAGCCATATACTCCGCTCCTGGTGAGCTTACTAACATGGGTGACCTAAGGGCTTGGGTTGGCAGGTTATATTTATCCACAAATCCCCTTGATATGTATGAATGCGATGCACCAGTGTCAAAAAGAACAAGTGCAGTAAATGACTTAACCAAAAACTTACCGATTACTGCATCAGGCTAATCTTCAACCTCCACATTAATGTGGTTCACCTGTCCTCTATTGAAAGGGTTTGGCTTCTTCCCAGAGCTTCCATTGCCATTTCCCTTCTAGCCTTCAGGACATTCATTGGCATAATGTCCGGTCTTGGAACACTTGAAACAGGTGACTTGACTCAGATCTCTCTTGGTTGGGGTCGATGGGGTGGTACGGTTCTGGCCGTTGCTTCCTCCATTCCCATTACCATTCTTGTGGCCGTTATGGTTGTGCGAACTACCTCCTCCATGGGTATGCTGAAACTGAAATCCCGGTTTAGGGGCAAAACGGGGCTTCTGCTGGGCTCCAGAGTTATACTTTCCTTGTCCATACTTCCTCTTGCGGTTCTCAATCTGTTGTTGCTTTCCTTCAATCATGATGGCACGATCTACCAACTCCTGGTAGTTGTTGAAACTCGCTACCATCAACTGCATGCTTAGTTCATCATTCAGTCCTTCCAGAAACTTCTCCTGCTTAGCTGCATCCGTAGCAACGTCATCTGGGGCATAACGTGCTAACTTGCTAAAATCGTCAACGTACTGGCCAACTGCCCTTCCTCTTTGGCGTAAGTTGCGAAACTCACGCTTCTTCATGGCCATAGCTCCTGCTGAAACATGGGCAGTGCGGAAAGCTTGCTGAAACTGATCCCATGTGACAGTGTCAACTGGGTAAGTGGTTGTGAAATTCTCCCACCATGCTGTCGCGGGTCCGTCTAGCTGATGTGCGGCAAACTTCACTTTCTCACCATCTGTGCATCCTGCAGTGGTTAACTCCCTTCCTATCTTGCGGAGCCAATCGTCTGCTACTATTGGCTCGGTGCTACTGGAAAACACCGGCGGATTTAGCCTAAGGAAACGAGCTAAGTGGTCAACAGGTGGTGGTGGTGGTGGTGGGTTGTTATTGTTGTTCTGCTGGTTCTGGACTAACATCTGCATCAATTGATTCTGCTGCTGGATCAACTGAGTGAGCTCAGGTGGGAATCCATTGTCACGTCTCGAAGGCATCTGAGGGTTTAGAAAAGACGAGAATTAAGAATAGAGTGAGGTCTAAAGGGAAAACACTACCCCAATGCACATGAGGCAAAAGCACACAATTTCACTTCAATCAATCAAGCAAGGGCTTACAATCGGTCTAAAACTATCGCAAAAGTGCTCGACTATAATGTTTACAGGGGGAAAATGCTACTACTATCTGGTGGTCATCTAGAAATTTGAACCGGTGGAAGACTCCATGATATCTGCTCCAGCTTCATCTTCAAAGTCGAGTTCACTTGGATCCGAATCGGTGTCGTCGATGATGATGTAATTGTCCGGACATGCGACATACTCGTCTTCCTTCCTGGATGCTAACTTCACCTTGAGTTCTTCAATCTCCTTCTTAAGATCGCCATTGTGCCTTTCTAGAGCTACGATCTCGTCCATGTAGTCCTTGTTTGTAGCCTTCAGTTCTCCTTCTAGCTCGATGATCCTGGCCTTCGCATTCTTCAACTCTATCATATCATTGCACATCTGGTTCTCGTGGCGTCGAATGTGCTGGTTTAACTCCTGGATGAAAGATGCAATGGATCTATCCTTCTTGGTGCTGACTAACTCCCATTGTTCATCTCGGCATCCGCAAATCTGGTAGATAGTGTCCTTGAGGTCTTCTTGATAAACTTATCCAATGCGTCCCATGGTGATATGAGCTGCCATGCTCCTTCCCAGACTCCAGGTTGGTGCATTGAAAACACTATCTATGGGCTTCGTAATTGGCGTGAATGTCCTTCCCGGAACGTGAGCTGAATCTTCCAGCGCTCCTCTTCAGGCAGAGTGGCGTTGAAGGTTCCCGTGAAGCTTGGTAATCCAATGTTCAGGTACTTGGTGACTTCCTTCAAGTGAAATCCAAAATGTGTGTCTTCATCCGGTTGGGCGTACTTGATCTTCGCGTTCGTCATCCTAATAGAGTAGAAAAGATGAGGAGTTAGAAAATGAGAAGAGAATGGTGATCTATGGCTTTAACTTAGTGGTCGTGTCCTACAGTCAGCGTGTGCTCTGATACCATCTCTGTAGCGACCCGACCCGAATGGATCAAGTCTACTGTGCTCCGGTGTCATCCCTAGATCAGTAATGCTGACACCACACAGTACATCGAAGGATTTATAGCAGAGTGGCAATCACACATTTATTACATTGTTGTCTCAAAAGAGAACTTATTACAATAAACATGGCTTAAGGCCATCTAAAAACGATAACAGCGGAAGACTCGGAAGATAAATGGGTCCATCAACTCCAACGGCATCACTGAGTATAGAACCACGACCTAAAAGCACCTTACTCGTCGTCTGAAAAGTCTGCAACATGAGAGTTGCAGCCCGAAACGGGTCAGCACATGGAATATGCTGGCAATGTAACACATAGAGAGTAATGGAATGAAACAGCTATACTATATGCATATATGGCTAGTGGAAAGCTCTATGGTTACAGTTTTGCGTAAAGCCAGTTTTTCCCTACTGCAAAGGAATAAATTTATTTAACTATCATGGTGGTTGTGAAACATTGAGAATGGTTGACAGCATTCTCAATCCCAATTAAATAATTAAAACCCAGCAACATTAATTAGAAGTAACGTGATGAGATTCACATGATATTCAAGTACTAGATACTCAAGTTGTCCATAACCGGGGACACGGCTAATCATGATTAGTTTTTTACACTTTGCAGAGGTTTGCGCACTTTTCCCCACAAGACTCGATCGCCTCCATTTGGTTTCTCGCACTACAGGGTGTTTGAGAAGACGGATGACCGAGACATAGTCTTTCAGAAGCGCTAGCACCTTACGATCGGGTAGACCGTACCACCTACATCCCCTACATCTGCTAGTCTACCACTGTAAGAGTTCGCACGACTTAGTCAACTATGCCAGAGCCCATAATGGCTTGTGGCTGCACACGGAAGTTACTAGCATGAATGGTCTTATGATCCCTTTGAGCCTGGGTGGCGGTCCAAAAGAAAACAGGCAAGTCCTGATAGACATCAGGTGCCTCAATCCACCCAGATGTGTGTTTAAGTTGCCACCTTAGATAAACCATTAAAATTAAAAAACTCACATCTGTCATGGA
This sequence comes from Triticum dicoccoides, assembly GCF_002162155.2. Classification (NCBI taxonomy): domain Eukaryota; kingdom Viridiplantae; phylum Streptophyta; class Magnoliopsida; order Poales; family Poaceae; genus Triticum; species Triticum dicoccoides. The sequence continues at coordinate 542,966,639 of NC_041388.1, forward strand.
TATCACTCACCCAATCCACGTCTACTAGCATAGCATGGCATAATAAGCAAACGTAGAAGTAACACCCAAAGGTTTCATAATAATACAGGTGATAGGTACTACCTCATCTACTTTCCATCCCCCAATTTAATTAGATCCTAATCATGCAATGTGAGAGGATTGATCTCATGCAATAAAACTGGGTTGTATAAAAGGTATGATCAAAGTGTTACTTGCCTTGCTGAGAATCCGCGAGTCCTAGGGTTTCGAAGTAACAAGCGGCGCAATCCGGGTGATCTAGCATAGACAAACAACAAGCACACAATAAGTACTCATCTAATGCACAGGTAAAACTCGAACAAGAGAACGGACCAGAAAGTTCAACTTAAGAACTCTGGTTGTAAAGAAAGAACGAACCGAATCGACAACGAAAAAACAAACGGCGGAAGAAAACAACTCGGTTCTAGCAGGTTGAAACTAGGTCAAATTTTATTGTGGCAAAAACTCGTTCAAGTTGATTAGTCGGAATGGCGGTTTTGAAACGACACTCCAGGCGCTTGAATCACCTGATTCCGACAAACGAGCGGGAAGAAAGACTAAAACGAAGATCGGATCTGAGATCGCGATCGCGGAATAAATCCGACGAAAAGAAAGAGACGAATGGTTAAACAAACGGACGTTCGCTAACCGAGAATAATCGGTGATCACGTTCGTTGAGACGAACGGTCCGAAAGAAGAAAGAAAACCGATCTAGGGTTTTCGGAAAAGAAACCGAAAAGAAAAACCGGAAAGAAAACGGAAAAGAAACGGAACGGTTCTTTTAAGGAAAACCGAACCGGGGAAAAGAAGAGGCGGCGCGGCTACCTCGGGAGGCGGGGCTCCGGGCGGCGGCTTAGGGCGGCGGCGGCGGCTTAAGGCGGCGGCGGCTTGGGGCTTGGGGTGGTGGAGGAAAAGAGGGGGGGCTTGGGTATTTATATAGGAGGGGGGCTAGAGACTTGGGGAAGGGGCAAGGGGCAAGGGCGGCGGCGGCCTGGAGTCCTTCCAGGACTCGGGCGAGGGGCGGGGCTGGCTGGCGCGCGGGGCGGCTGGGCCGGCCTTGGCCCAGGCGGCTGGGCCTGCGGGGCTGCTCCTTTTTTTTTAAATCGGTTACGTGCGCAGAAAAACAAAAGAAAGAAAATCTAAACGAACTCCAAAAAATCTAAAGTAAATTTTCGCCGACTCCTAAAAATGAGTCGAACAAAATGAACTTTCCTCCGGACCTAGATGCAATTTTGGAAACACACCATTTTTCCCTATCCAAATAAAAAGCAAACAAAACTTCGGCAAAACCAAAAATTTGATTTATTCATTAAATCTTCATTTTTGCTAACTTTGGGAAAGTCATATTATTCCCTCTCTCATTTTTTTGATATTGGAAAAGTAGTTGAAGATGAAATAAATAAATCAAATGATCCTCTTTTCCAAAATTTGAGAGAACTCAAATATGAAAATAATGAAATCTCCAACTCTCTCCGTAAGTCCTTGAGTTGCGTGAAATTTCTAGGATCAACCAAAATGCATGAAAATATGATATGCATGATGATCTAGTGTATAACATTCCAAATTGCAAATTTGGGATGTTACAGTAATCCTATTCTGGAAATCATGCTACTAGATCATGATGAACCTATGAACTATGAAGAAGCGATGGTGAGCCCAGATTCCGCAAAATGGCTTGAAGCCATGAAATCTGAGATGGGATCCATGTATGAAAACAAAGTATGGACTTTGGTTGACTTGCCCGATGAACGGCAAGCAATTGAAAATAAATGGATCTTCAAGAGGAAGACGGACGCTGATAGTAGTGTTACTATCTACAAAGCTAGAATTGTCGCAAAAAGGTTTTCGACAAGTTCAAGATGTTGACTACAATGAGAGTTTCTCACTCGTATCTATGCTTAAGTCTATCCGAATCATGTTAGCAATTGCCGCATTTTATGAAGTCTGGCAAATGGATAAACAAAGCTGCATTCCTTAATGGATTTTTAAAGAAGAGTTGTATATGATGCAACCAGAAGGTTTTTGTCAATCCTAAAAGTGTTAACAAAATATGCAAGCTCCAGCGATACATCTATGGACTGGTGCAAGCATCTCGGAGTTGGAATATGCGCTTTGATGAGATGATCAAAGTATATAGTTTTATACAGACTTGTGGTGAAGCCTGTATTTACAAGAAAGTGAGTGGGAGCACTACAGCATTTCTGACAAGTATATGTGAATGACATATTATTGATCGGAAATAATATAGAATTATTCTGCAAAGCATAAAGGAGTGTTTGAAAGAAGTTTTTCAAAGGGAGACCTCGGCGAAGCTGCTTACATATTAAGCATCAAGATCTATAGAGATAGATCAAGACGCTTGATAAGTTTTTTCAATGAGTACATACCTTGACAATATTTTGAAGTAGTTCAAAATGGAACAGTCAAAGAAAAAGAGTTCTTGGCTGTGTTACAAGGTGTGAAATTGAGTGAGACTCAAAGCCCGACCACGGCAGAAGATAGAAAGAGAATGAAAGTCATTCCCTATGCCTCAGCCATAGGTTCTATAAAGTATGCCATGTTGTGTACCAGATCTATTGTATACCCTACACTGTGTTAAGCGAGGGAGTACAATAGTGATCTAGGAAGTAGATCACTGGACATCGGTCAAAATTATCCTTAGTGGAATAAGGATAAGTTTCTCGATTATGGAGGTGACAAAAGGTTCGTCGTAAAAGGATTACATCGATACAAGTTTTTGGCACTGATCCGGATGACTCTAAGTCTTCATCTGGATAAATATTGAAAGTGGGAGCAATTAGCTAAAGTAGCTCCGTGCAGAGCATTGTAGACATAGAAATTTGCAAAATACATACGGATCTGAATTTTGGCAGACTTGTTGACTAAGCTTCTCTCACAAGCAAAACATGATCACACCTTAGTACTCTTTGGGTGTTAATCACATATAGATGTGAACTAGATTACTGACTCTAGTAAACCTTTTGAGTGTTGGTCACATGACGATGTGAACTATGAGTGTTGGTCACATAATGATGTGAACTATTGGTGTTAAATCACATGGCAATGTGAACTAGATTATTGACTCTAGTGCAAGTGGGAGACTGAAGGAAATATGCCCTAGAGGCAATAATAAAGTTATTATTTATTTCCTTATTTCATGATAAATGTTTATAATTCATGCTAGAATTGTATTAACCGGAAACATAATACATGTGTGAATACATAGACAAACAGAGTGTCACTAGTATGCCTCTACTTGACTAGCTCGTTAATCAAAGATGGTTATGTTTCCTAACCATAGACAAAGAGTTGTTATTTGATTAACGGGATCACATCATTAGGAGAATGATGTGATTGACTTGACCCATTCCGTTAGCTTAGCACTTGATCGTTTAGTATGTTGCTATTGCTTTCTTCATGACTTATACATGTTTCTATGACTATGAGATTATGCAACTCCCGTTTACCAGAGGAACACTTTGTGTGCTACCAAACGTCACAGCGTAACTGGGTGATTATAAAGGAGCTTTACAGGTGTCTCCAAAGGTACATGTTGGGTTGGCGTATTTCGAGATTAGGATTTGTCACTCCGATTGTCGGAGAGGTATCTCTGGGCCCTCTCGGTAATGCACATCGCATAAGCCTTGCAAGCATTGCAACTAATGAGTTAGTTGGGAGATGATGTATTACGGAACGAGTAAAGAGACTTGTCGGTAACGAGATTGAACTAGGTATTGAGATACCGACGATCGAATCTCGGGCAAGTAACATACCGATGACAAAGGGAACAACATATGTTGTTATGCGGTCTGACCGCTAAAGATCTTCGTAGAATATGTAGGAGCCAATATGAGCATCCAGGTTCCGCTATTGGTTATTGACCGGAGACGTGTCTCGGTCATGTCTACATTGTTCTCGAACCCGTAGGGTCCGCACGCTTAAGGTTTCGATGACAGTTATATTACGAGTTTATGAGTTTTGATGTACCGAAGGGTTTCGGAGTCCCGGATGAGATCGGGGACATGACGAGGAGTCTGGAAATGGTCGAGACATAAAGATTGATATATTGGACGACTATATTCGGACACCGGAAGTGTTCCGGGTGATTTCGGAGAAAACCGGAGTGCTGGATGGTTACCGGAACCCCCCCGGGAGAAGTAATGGGCCTTATGGGCCTTAGTGGAGAGAGAGAGGGGCGGACAGGGTGGGCCGCGCGCCCCCTCCCCCTCTGGTCCGAATTGGACTAGGAGAGGGGGGCGGCGCCCCCCTTTCCTTCTCCCTCTCCCCCTTCCTTTCCCCCTCCTAGTAGGAATAGGAAAGAGGGGTGTCCTACTCCTACTAGGAGGAGGACTCCTCCTCCTTGGTGCGCCATAGGGCTGGCCGGCCTCCTCCCCTTGCTCCTTCATATACGGGGGCAGGGGGCACCCCATAGACACACAAGTTGATCTTCGTGATCGTTCCTTAGCCGTGTGCGGTGCCCCCCTCCACCATATTCCACCTCGGTCATATTGTAGCGGTGCTTAGGCGAAGCCCTGCGACGGTTGAACATCAAGATCATCACCACGCCGTCGTGCTGACAGAACTCCTCCCTGAAGCTTTGCTGGATCGGAGCCCGGGGAGCGTCATCGAGCTGAACGTGTGCCAAGAACTCGGAGGTGCCGAAGTAACGGTGCTTGGATCGGTTGGACCGGGAAGACGTACGACTACTTCCTCTACGTTATGTCAACGCTTCCGCTTTGGTCTACGAGGGTACGTAGACAACACTCTCCCCTCTTGTTGCTATGCATCACCATGATCTTGCGTGTGCGTAGGAATTTTTTTGAAATTACTACGTTCCCCAATAGTGCCCTGCATGACAGACCAGGAGTACACGCCGGAGGACGACCCCGGCTCGTTCGTTAGAGAAGATTGGGAAGAAGGGACACTAGGAGTCAAAGCCTTCCAGGAGCCGCCGGGGAACCACCACGACCGCATGTGCGACGACCACTACAGGCTACCCCTAATTCCTCAGGAGCAAGCTTACGCTAACCATGAGTCGCAATAGGAGCAGGTCACCGCTGCGGCAGGCGGCCCAGCTCGACGGCCCCCCTGGCAGCGGAAGGATCGCGCTGGGGGCTGGAGGAGAGGGGTCGGGAGCCAGGCCCCTCCACAAATCGTGCAAGGCCAGGGGATACCAGGAGGTAGGCCCTCTGCCGGGGAGGCTTCAACGACCCTTCCCCCAGCAGAGGGCCTGTGGTCGCCGAGGGAACCGCTGGCGTCCCCTTTCCCTCTTTTGTGTCGTCCTGGTGACCGGTGGCACAAAGGAGGTCAAGGGTGGCGCAAGGCGGGGCCCTCTTCTGGTGATATGAAGCAAGGTCGGTTCCTGTGAAGAAGGCCCAGTGCCTATGAAGCTCGCCGCCCGTGACACTCTCACGTAATAATGAGTTGGGGCTGTACATGCCCCGGAGTCTCAGGAGCGCTGACCTCAGGCCCTGGGGCTCCCTCCCACACCCAGTGGCAGCACTTAGCTCTGCGCTGGTGAGAAGACTTGAAGACCCGAAGACTAGACTAGGTGCCGCCTTTTGCTTTGGATCTCTCTCTTTCTCTGGCTTTGCTTTCTGGATCTGGATTTAAGTTGAAGCTGAATTTTTATCGATGCGCGCGGGGGGGTGCCTTTTCTCGTTCGAGCCATTTCTAGCCTTCTGGATCTCATTTGGTTTGGGATTCATGTCCATCACCTTTCCCTCGCAAGCTCCTCGCAAGCCGAACCGCGCAAAGCGCACGCTCGTCAAGCACGCGCCAGCGCTGCGCCTGGCGCTCACCTCTTGAGGGGCCCCCTTAGACGGGGCGATAAGCTCCACAGGATTCTCAGAAGCTCGTCGCTTCATGACCCAGCCCGAAGCTGGCGCTGACTAAGGTAAACCATGACGGGAAGCTCGCCCCCGGCTCCACGAGTTCACTAGGACACATACCCACATCATATAGGAAAGTGAAAACTGCAATTTGCTTACATGAGGGGCTCCCCCTCTCAAAATGCTCTTACAAGTCTTCCAATGGCCACGCCCGAGTTTTGCATGCATGATGAAACGATAGGAGAACATGGGATTAGCCCAAAACATCACTCGCTACATCACTCGTGGACGCGTCGCTCGCGTCATCGTCGTCTTCGTCGGTGTCGTTGTCACCGTCGGCGACGCCCCCATCGCCGTCATCGACCATGTTGCCTTCATCTGCGACGACCACCACTGCATCATCCTCCGAGGTGAAGGCCCTGACCAACGCGTCCACATGGTCCTCTACCCAACGCGTGAGGTCGCCTCGGACGGCCGTGGGTACGGGGGCAATGGCGGCGTCGAAGTCAAAGTTGGGGTCGGCATTCAGAAGGTGGCTGAAGACACAGGAGAAAGCATGATGAAGCAGGCCACGACCCCTCTTCTCCGCAAGCTAGCGAGCTCTGGCGGATCGAGCCTCCAGGCGCGTCACCACCTCGGTGAAGAAGGTTAGGTGGCTGGCATAGTCATTCGAGTGAGGGGCCGGGGCGTTCTCGTCGCAGATGTAACCCAGGGCGGTGTTGGCCTTGTTCCGGAGGTCTTGAAGCATAGGAGCATGCTCGCGCTCTAGCCTCCGGCGCTAGAGCACTTCCTCCCTGTTTAGCCGTGCGACGGCCTCGGCATCATCAACTCATTTCCGGAGGGAAAGCAGATCGGCGCGGGCGGAGGCCAAGTCCGCCTGCGCCATAAGCAGGACGGCGGCTGTGGCCTCCGCATGCCTCTCAGCCTCATCCAACCTAGGCCTGAGGGCGGCGGCCCTGTCTGCATCCTCCAGACCCGCGAGCTTCAGCTTCAAGTCATACCTGCCCTCCAGATCTGCGCGAACCTCGACCACCCGGCGATTGATCTCCTCCTCGACTCCGGCCTCGCGGGCCCCGATGGCGTCCTTTGCTTGAGCAACTTGACGCTCCCTCATTTCCAGTTGCTCGAGCTCAAGGCTGCGCTCCACGGCTTCCAGGGCCAACGCCTCCTCGTGCTTCCGGACCTCCTCTTCCTCCGCGGGCGTCCCCCTCAGCGATGCAAGAGGGGCCCCGCGCTCCAGGCCTAGATCCCCCACGCGCGCTCCAGGCCTGGAGCCCCCACGCGTGCTCTTCCGCAGCCTCGCGACGGCGGTCGGCCTCGCGAGCCTCTTCCAAGGCTCGCGAGCGGGCTTCATGGGCGATCTTGAGGGACGCCTCGGCCTTCGCATTCTTGAGGTCGCGCTGATAGTGACCGAGGTTGATGGCCACCCTCAGCTTGCGCCACTCCTCCACCAGCCGGAGACCTTCAGCCTCAAGACGCGAGTCGACATCGGCGAGCTCTTCATCGAGGCAGCTCATCGCGCCCATCGCCTCCTGGAAGAGCTCATGACAAACTACGCTCCGCCCGCGCTCGAGCTCGAACGCTCGACCCGCCTTGTCCTCTACCTCGGGGGCAGCAGGTGGAGCATCAAGTGGCGTGCTACCTCCCGGCGGGGGGCTGGGGGATGGCGCCGCACCTGACGTCAGCCCGTCCTCGCGAGGAGCCCAAGCTGATTGGGGCTCGCCACTTGGAGAAGAACCAAAGACCGAGGCCGCATAGCCAGGCGGATTCAAAGGCAGCATGGGGAAGCGGAGATGCCCACGTCCAATCAACCGCCACGCGTCAACCGAGGCCGCAGGCTTTTGGGGGCCCGCGGTGCTCCGTACTTGACCCTTGGCTTCGCCGCGAAGCCAAGCCCGAGCGCACCTTGGGCCCGGGGGCTACTGTCGGCGTTCTGGGAACGGGGGTCCCCAGACTTGCCTGCCTGCAGCCCGCTGCATGGCTAAGCCAACAGGTTGTACAGCCCATCTTCATCAACAAGGCATCCAAGACCCTTGTGAGGGGCCAAGCCTCGCGAGGCGTACGACACAAGACCTCCTCTGGAGTGGCCTAGTCGGGCAGGCTCACGAGGGGCGGAGATAACAAGGCGACGCAAACCTCACGAGGCTCTCATGACATGAGCCATGACGATCGACACCAGGCGGGCGCCAGCATGCGCAGCGTCCTTGTTTCCTCTTTGGTGCTAAGGAGGCCAGCGCAGGCAAGGAGTACCGAGGCATCAGGCAAAGGTTGCCATTTTGGTGCAACAAGACCAGGACCGGAAGGACGGCAAGACGGAGGTCATTGTGGAGCCCAAGACGGTGTCACCACCAGAGCCTTTGGCAAGCGAAGACCACTTTTGTTAGGATGGCTTGTACTAGTTGTCCCCCTTCAAATTAGCATGCCGTTGTTGGCTCCCTTCCCGCTCAATATTTGGGAAGAGGACCAGGGCCTCTATAAATAGGACGAGCCACCACCATAGTCAAGGGGGAGGACGATAGAGATAGAGAGAGAGAGAGAGGGCCTCAAGATCATCCCCACACACACAAGTGAGCCAAGCACAAGAACACCTCAACCTCAGGAGGATGTTCTTCCCCTTGTATTGTTCATCATCAGCCCTAGAGGCAATCCACCACCACACAGGAGTAGGGTATTACACCACAACGGTGGCCGAACCAGTATAAATCTTGTGTCTTTACGTGTTGCGAGTTCATCAAGTTCGTCCGCGAGATCTTAGCAAGCTAGGGCGTAGATCAGTGGGAGGAAAAGACTTCGCGCGCACCCCAGTGTTCGAACCTTAAGGGTTTGCCAGAACCCCACATCTGACACATACATCATTGGGAAATAATATATAGTGTTGAGCATCATGTTTAAGTAGAGATTATAGCGGGTAAAAGAGGGGTTAGATCTCTGCATAGAGGGGGGAAGAGTTGGTGATGAGGGCGGTGAAGTTGTTGGTGTAGATTGCGGCAATGATGATGGCCCCGGCAGCGTTCCGGCGCCACCGGGAGAGAGCGGGAGAGAGCCCCCCTTCTTCTTCTTCCTTGACCTTCTCCCTAGATGGTAGAAGGGTTTCCCCTCTGGTCCATGACCTCCATGGCATGGGAGGGGCGAGAGCCCCTCCGAGATTGGATCTGTTTCTCTGTCTCTCTCTGTTTCTGCGTTCCCAGATTCTGCCCTTTCACTGTTTCTTATATTATCGGAGATCCATAACTCCGATTGGGCTGAAATTTTAACACGATCTCTATCCAGATATTAGCTTTATTGCGGCGAAAGAAGGGCACCAACCACCTTATGGGGTGGCCATGAGGGTCAGGGGCACACCTGCCCCCCTGGGGCGCGCCCCCTGCCTCGTGGCCCCCTAGGGCATCGTCTCGTGTGGATTTTTCTTCCCTAAAATCACATATATTCCAAAAAAATCTCCGTCGGTTTTTATCCCATTTGGACTCCGTTTGATATGGATTTACTGCGAAACAAAAACATGCAACAAATAGGAACTGGCACTGGGCACTGGATCAATATGTTAGTCCCAAAAATATTATAAAAAGTTGCCAAAAGTATATGAAAGTTGTAGAATATTTGCATGGAACAATCAAAAATTATAGATACGACGGAGACGCATCAGCATCCCCAAGCTTAATTCTTGCTCGTCCTCGAGTAGATAAATGATAAAAAGATAATTTTTGATGTGGAATGCTACCTAGCATAATCTTGATCACATATCTAATCATGGCATGAATATTAAGATATGAGTGATTCAAAGCAATAGTCTATCATTTGACATTAAGATAATAATACTTCAAGCATACTAATAAAGCAATCATGTATTTTCAAAATAGCATGGCCAAAGAAAGTTATCCCTACAAAATCATATAGTCTGGCTATGCTCCATCTTCACCACACAAAATATTCAAATCATGCACAACCTCGATGACAAGACAAGCAATTGTTTCATACTTTTGATGTTCTCAAACCTTTTCAACTTTCACGCAATACATGAGCGTGAGCCATGGATATAGCACTATAGTTGGAATAGAATATGACGGTGGAGGTTGTGTGGAGAAGACAAAAAGGGAGAAAGTCTCACATCGACGCGGCTAATCAATGGGCTATGGAGATGCCCATCAATTGATGTCAATGCGTGGAGTAGGGATTGCCATGCAATGGATGCACTAAGAGCTATAAGTGTATGAAAGCTCAAACTAGAAACTAAGTGGGTGTGCATCCAACTTGCTTGCTCATGAAGACCTCGGGCATTTGAGGAAGCCCATTATCAGAATATACAAGCCAAGTTCTATAATGAAGATTCCCACTAGTATATGAAAGTGATAACTCAAGAGACTCTCTATATGAAGAACATGGTGCTACTTTGAAGCACAAGTGTGGTAAAAGGGTAGTAACATTGCCCCTTCTCTCTTTTTCTCTCATTTTTTTGTTTTCTCTTTTGTTTTCCTTTTTGTTTTCTCTTTTTTGGTGGGTTTCTTTGGCCTCTTTTTTTATTTGGGCTTCTTTGGCCTCTTTTATTTTGATAACCTCACATGGGACAATGTTCTAATGATGATGATCATCACACTTTTATTTACTTACAACTCAATATTACAACTCGATGTCTAGAACAAAATATGACTCTATATGAATTCCTCCAGTGGTGTACCGGGATGTGCAATGATCTAGCGTAGCAATGACATCAAAAAATGGACAAGCCATGAAAACATCATGCTAGCTATCTTACTCATGCAAAGCAATATGACAATAAATGCTCAAGTCATGTATATGATGATGATGGAAGTTGCATGGCAATATATCTCGGAATGGCTATGGAAATGCCATGATAAGTAGGTATGGTGGGTTTAAGGTACCGGCGAAAGTTGCGCGATACTAGAGAGGCTAGCAATGGTGGAAGGGTGAGAGTGCGTATAATCCATGGACTCAACATTAGTCATAAAGAACTCACATACTTATTGCGAAAATCTATTAGTCATCGAAACAAAGTACTACGCGCATGCTCCAAGGTGGGTAGATTGGTAGGAAAAGACCATCGCTCCTCCCCGACCGCCACTCATAAGGAAGTCAATCAATAAATAAATCATGCTCCAACTTCATCACATAACGGTTCACCATACGTGCATGCTACAGGAATCACAAACTTCAACACAAGTATTTCTACAATCCACAACTACCCACTAGCATGACTTTAATATCACCATCTTTATATCGCAAAACTATTGCAAGGAATCAAACATATCATATTCAGTGATCTACAAGTTTTATGTAGGATTTTATGACTAACCATGTGAATGACCAATTCCTGTCATCTCTCTAAATAGATATAAGTGAAGCAAGAGAGTTTAATTCTTTCTACAAAAGATATGCCCATGCTCTAACAAATATAAGTGAAGCAAAAGAGCATTCTACAAATGGCGGTTTTCTATGTGAAAAGAAACATGCAATCCAAACATCAAATGATATAAGCAAAGCACATGAAGCATTCTATAAAGCCATACTCAAAAGATATAAGTGAAGTGCATAGAGCATTCTATAAATCAACCAAGGACTATCTCATACCAGCATGGTGCATAAAAGAAAAATGAAAACTAAATGCAAAAGACACTCCAAAATCTGCACATATCACATGAATGAAACGAATCCGAAAACATACCGATACTTGTTGAAGAAAGAGGGGATGCCTTCCGGGGCATCCCCAAGCTTAGACGCTTGAGTCTCCTTGAATATTTACTTGGGGTGCCTTGGACATTCCCAGGCTTGAGCTCTTGCCTCTCCTCCTTCTCATTGCATCGAGACCTCCTCGATCTTCAAACACTTCATCCACACAAAACTTCAACAGAAAACTCGGTAAGATCTGTTAGTATAATAAAGCAAATCACTACTCTAAGTAATGTTGCAAAGCAATCCATATTTTGTTTTGGCATTGTAGCTACTGTAATATAACTTTTTCATGGCTTAATCCACTCATATAATTTGATAGTTTCATCAAAACAAGCAAACTATGCATCAAAAACAGAATCTATCTAAAACAGAACAGTCTGTAATAATCTGAACATTCACCATACTTATAATACTTGAACAATTCTGCCCAAATTAGGAAAAATAAATAGTTTGTATATAAAGACAGTTCAAAAAGAATCAGAACCATTTGACGTTCCAGCAAAAAATGTAAAATTGAGCACTACAGCCAAAGTTTCTGTCTTGCGCCGTACAAACCAACAAGCATTGTAAACATCCTAAAGGCAAACCTTGGCACATTATTTTTATAATACAATGGAATTGTACAAGGGGATAATTATTTTTGTTGAAAAGTTTCTGTAATTAAGATTCACAAAGTTTCCATGGGCATGAACAAGTTCAAGGACGTCCCCCACTTTCACAATGCTCATCTACCTCACTTTCACTTTTATTTTTGAAAAGTTTTGAGTTCCCCTCTTTATTTTTTTGTTTTTATACTATATAAAAGCACACAACAGAAATAAATGACTCTCTAAAACTTCCGGGGGTGTCTCCCTGGCAGCGTTTTCTTTAAAGCCATTAAGCTAGGCATATAGTGCTCAAGTAATGCATCCACCCAGATCCCAAGGTATATCAAAGCCAATTTTAATTAACAATGATTTGTAATTTAGTAGTGAGCACAAAGTAACATATATCATGCAACAACGAAGTCTAACTCTCTTCCTATGCATTGGCATGTCATAAAAGAACAACTCATGCACACAAAGTAAAGGCCAATGTATAGTATAAACAATTTCTTGCAATTTTTTCGTGTGGGAAACATAGAGAGGTGGAGATTTAGTCCCTCTCTCACAATAAATAGGACAAGCCACCACCATAGTCAAGGGGGAGGACGATAGAGAGATAGAGAGAGAGAGGGCCTGAAGATCATCCCCACACACACAAGTGAGCCAAGTGAAAGTGCGTTATATCGACTAGAGGGGGGTGAATAGGCGATTTTTATGAAAGTCTTCAAAACATGGAAGTTATGAAGACAAACGATAGAAATAAACCTATTACCCTACAGCGGAAGGTAGACTACACTAGGCAAGCCATAGTCAAGTATTCAATAGAGTGAAAGCACAATGACTAATAGCAGCAATGTAGTAAGGATCAGGTAGGAAGATATTGTGAAGCCACACAGAACACGCAGTCACTCAGTGAAGACAAAAGATAGTGCGAACATACAATGACTTCACAAGGAGTAACAGTAAGTAAAGGGAAGGGAAGATGAAACCAGTGACTCGCTGAAGACAATGATTTGTTGGACCAGTTCCAGTTGTTGTGGCAACTGTATGTCTGGTTAGGGCGGTAGGTATTTAAACCTTAGGACACACAGTCCCGGACACCCAGTCCTGAACACGCAGCTCAGGACACCCAGTCCTCACCGTATTCCCCTTGAGCTAAGGTCACACAGACCTCGCCCAATCACTCTGGTAAGTCTTCAAGGTAGACTCCCAAACCTTCATATACTTCGTTCACCGGCAATCCACAATGTCTCTTGGATGCTCAGAACGCGATGCCTAACCGGCTAGAGGATGCACAGTCCTCAAGTGTAATAAGTCTTCAGATCACACACACAAGAAGACTTAAGTGATGCCTAATTCTCTTTGGCTCTGGGTGGTTAGGGCTTTATCCTCGCAAGGGATTCTCTCTCAAAGGCTTCAAGGTGGGTTGCTCTCAAACGACAAAAGCCGTACTCTGAATCTGAGCAGCCAACCGTTTATGGTTGTAGGGGGTGGGCTATTTATAGCCACTTGGCAACTCGACCTGATTTGTCTGAAATGACCCTGGGTCACTAAGGAACTGACACGTGTTCCAACGGTCAGATTTCAAACTCACACGGCAACTTTACTTGGGCTTCAAGCAAAGCTGACTTGCCCGACTCTGGACAAGATTCGCTCTCAAAGTCTTCACTCGAAGACATAGGTTTTGTTTAAGCATCACTTCAGTCATTCTGACTGGTTCTCTTGGACCCCACTTAACAGTACGGTGGTTCCTATGACTCAACACAGAAGAAAAAGAACTACGAAAGATCTAAGTCTTCGAGCTCCATAGGCTTCATGCGGTGTCTTCTCTTGTCATAGTCTTCAATGTGAATATCTTCATATACCACCTTTGACTTCAATGTCTTCATACATTTTTAGGGGTCATCTCTGGTAGGAAAACCGAATCAATGAGGGACTTCTACCTGTGTTATCCTGCCATTCTCACAAACACATTAGTCCCTCAACTAGGTTTGTCGTCAATACTCCAAAACCAACTAGGGGTGGCACTAGATGCACTTACAATCTCCCCCTTTTTGGTGATTGATGACAAACTAGTTGAAGTTTTCAACGGGGAATATAGTTTGTGAAATTGTAAAGGATAAGGAATTGTCTTCATAAGTTGCAAGGGCTCCCCCTGAAGATGTGCATATAAGTAATTTGCTTTTGGAATGAAAATGCACATGGCAGGTTGTACTTGTGGAGATCCACTTCAACTTATGATGACAATCCACTATGCATGTGAAAGTATATGAAGATAATGACATGCATAATGGAAAATGGACGTCTGCAGAATGATCTAAGTGCGGAATTTATCGTTGCAACACAAGGTGGCAGATAAGTAGCAAACGACCATCGAGTTTAAGTGTTACAACTCAAAGAACCAAATGTAGCAAAACAAGAGTTGTAAGCACGAAGCAAAATATAAAGCACCCGCCCATATGGACCCGCTTGAAGACTATCAACCTCATATGCTTCTCCCCCTTTTGTCAGTAAGGACCAAAAAGGTTTGAAGACATAGAGCATCTACTCGTTCCCATGAGGAGTAGGTGAAGCAGCAGGGTCGTTGGTGGTGTTTGGCGGTGCTGATGAGCTTGGAGTAGAGTCAAAGCGTGCTGAAGGAGGTGGCGGTGAAGTAGCATCGTCTTCATCCTCGATCACTCTGGCATTCACAGTTGCAGCAGAGGAAGAGAACTCAGAGTCTTCAAGGGATGGAGTTTGTCACAGCACTGCCCTTCGAGGAGGTGTGGAGTCAAACTTGAATCGCTCAGTGAAGCCATCCTCTTGAAGATCATCTTCAGAACACATCAGTGTCAGCCCTTTCCATGTGCTGCGAGAAGTTTCATGGGCAACAAAAGCATTCTTGGTGGCAAGATTGCGAATGCGATTAACATCCACCAAGAGGCTTTGCATCTGACGCTTCAGCCAGTCATGATGCCTATCCTGTTTCTGATGAATACCACAAGAAGCTCTCGGTCATTGAGAACACGAGTGCGCTTCTTGGGTCGTGGAGCAGTTGTACTGTCAGTGGGTTCAGTGAGAGCAGGATGCGGTGCACGTGTAGTGCCAGCCAAAGGATACACACGAGCGACTGCTTCAACTCCTTCAATGTTCTGAGAAAAACTCTGATGCTCTGCATTCTGAAGACTTAGGGGTTCCTTGGCAAGCTCAGGATAGATGGCTTCAATCGACATATCCACATCAGGCAGAAAAATCCGATGATTGCGAGCAAATGGTTGATATGAGATAGTGGAGTGAAGTTTGATCAGCCGCATGACCCATGGGGCGTAGAACTTCAAGCCAAACAGATCAGAGCCTGATGTAGCAAGTTAGCGAATGAAGAAATCATGTGTATTGAAGCATTTTCCATGAAGAATGTAGAAGACCAAAGTCTTCATTGCACCTTCAAGCTTGGCATGTGGAGAGTGTCCTTTGATTGGCCAGAGAGTTCACCTTATGATGTGATAAATGGTTTTTGGCAGATACTCAAGGTCTTCAACGAAGAACTCCGTGGGATAAGCAGCATCTTGGGGCAATGGCTTCATCATACTGAGCATCTGACTCATATTAGGTTCAGTCTTCTAAAAGATGCTCTCAATAGCTTCACTATGAAGCTGACAGCCATGCTCATAGAGATCGCCAGGAGTGGGCAAACCAGTGAGCTCAATGATGTCAAAGGCTTTGGCTTCATGATGAACGTTTCCTGTCATCCACTCCAGGACCCAAGTCTTCGGATCTCTGCTATACCCGCGGATGTGAAGTGTGGCATAGAATTGGAGCAGCAACTCTTCATTCCAATGCTCTTGGTCAGTGATGAACGACAGCAGTCCAACCTTTTTGAAGCAATCCAGAGCTTCTTCCAGACAGGGTAGACCAGCTATAGCTTCAATGTCAAGGTGCTTGTGTGGGAAGATGCGACCTTGGTTGTAAAGAACGCATGAGTAATAGCTTCGCTGTGGATAACTCCAGAACCGATCAGATGGTATTCTTTCCCTGGAGTAGGGGTTCCTGGAGCTGTTGAAGAATGTGTTGTCTGCTCTAAAGCCATTGATATTGAAGGAGCTAGGTGCTGATGCAGGACCTGGGAACCTTGGCAATCTTGGGATTGGCTTATGTACCTGAGGCCTGTGCTCAACATGATAGTCGAACTGGGGACCGGCAGCAGACTCGGGAACAGAAGTGGCGGGATCAGTGGCTTTGCTGACTTCTGCTTCCACATTAGCTTCAGCGATGACAGCGTCAGTGTCTTCAGTGGTGTTGGTGGTGGCAGCCTCAAGATTTTCAACCTCCACTTGACGAGCTGGAGGGTCGGTCACAATCACGTTCTCCTCGAGAACCGCTTCTTGGTGGGACAGGGGAGTAGCAGCTTGTGGGACTTCTTCTTCATCGGCTGATGCAGCCGGAATGTCTTCAGCAGATTCAGCTTCAGACGCAGAGACTGGAGGCCTTGGTCCTTTGCGAAGCCTGCATAACACTGGTGACGCTTGTGGAGTTGGAGTTGGCTAGGCCTCAAAGTCATCTTCCTCTTGTGCTTGTGGGTGATCCGCCCATGAAGCATCCTGTGCAATTGGCGTCAGTGGACGACCAATGCTGATGAGTTCGTTGTGCATTAGCACAGGCGATGATACCTGTTGGTGTTCTAGCTAAGGAAGGGCTGCATCATCTTCAACATGGTCATGATGACCAATGTCTTCAGCAGCAATGGGATCAGCTGCTGGAAAGTCTTCAGCTTCATGAGCCTCTGTGAAAGCAGGCTCATGGACAGTCAGTTGACGCTCTTGATGTTCAGCGTCAGGGCGAACCATGGAGATGGGTTCAACAATTAAGGGCTCTGTGGGAGCAGCCCGTTCCTTCTTGGTCTTCCGCTTCTTCTTGGAGGGAGCAGTAGCAGAGGCTTCAGGATGTTTCCTCTTTCTGGCTTCAGCCTCAGCAGTCCTCGTCTTCTTCAGTTCTGAAGCGGTTGACCTGGCCTTTGGCTTCGAGCCAGTCATGCTAGTTGGGAAGATAATGGGATCTGCTTCCTGCCTTGGTGCATCGGGTTCGGCCATAGCAGGCTTCTTCTTCTTCTTTGCGGCCATCCTGGGGTCGATGCCAGGACGCCCAAGGGCCTTGCGCTTCTCAGCCTCATTGTAGGCTTGCACACACCTATCAGCCAGGACCTTCATGCGCTCACGAGAACAATGAGCTTCTGCACGTTCTTTTAGAAAGGCTTCCTTGAGCTCGTGCAGCATAATCTTGAAATTCTTCACGTCTTGCACGCTGAGCTTGGCCATATGCTTCTTGAACTGAGATTTCTCAAAGTCAATCTTCTGCTTCAGTTCAACAATGCGTTGGGCGATAGCTAACTCTGAAGCAATGGCGCCATGGAAGGCGACACTGAGGCCAATGAGTAGTTGGAGATCGTCGAAGCTGGTGTTTGGCGTGTCAAACCATTCATCAATGAAGTTGTGGATGATTGTTACATCAAAGAGAGGCAGATCATTGAAGATTTCTGCTTCTTCTTTGCTCTTGATGAGTTGCTCAAGAGCGTCATCTGCAAGATCTTCATCACTTGATAGATCAATGGCATCATTGCGCAGAATGGCAGCAGCTGTTAGCTCTTGGCCGGTGTGTGGCAGAGGCATCTTGACCTTCTATGGCTTGGAGATGCATGATAAATCTTCGGACTGCACACTGTCTTCAGGAGGTGCAGTTGCTAGTGGCTTCGCCCGTGAGATTTTTGGTGAAGGGGCAGGCTTTGAAGCTTTAGGCTTCTTCAACTTATTTGGCTTCGGCACTACACGCGCTTCATCTGATTCAGCGTCAGCTGCAGGCTCATTCACTGCAGTCCCTTGAACCAAGATATGGGTGATGAGGCCTTCAAGTTTGTAAAAAGGACCGACGACATTGGGTTCTGCATCTCGTGTGCCATCAGCCCTTGGAGCTGAGGGACCAGGGTTGAAGTCTAGTCCCAATGTCTTCTTGTTTTGCTTCGCTGAGTTCTGGGCAAACTGGAAATTGCACTTGAACAGAATGTCATCACGACACCATAGTAGTGACGATGGGTGTGCATCAACAGGCTGTGGCCCACGGACCATGCAGGGGTAGAAGCCTTGTTCAATGGCTTCATCTCTGGACCTGGATTGAAGATTCTTGTATAGGATGTCTCCCCACGGTCTCTTGATGGCATTTTTCTCAGCATATTCCTGGGTTACAAATCGGTATTTGAACCATTGTTCTGCCCAATATCTTCGAATCCATTGGATTCGGGTCTTGCGCTGATTGTAATCCTCTTCAGGATCTATCTTGTACAGTTCTGAGAGGTCATCTGGCAGATCTCTATATGTTTCTCCACGATGCTTTCTGCCACCCTTCCTTGCTGATTTCTCTGAAGCCATGAACTTTAAATTGAAAGGCTTCAACATGTTCAAAGGCTTCAAAGATTTTCGCTTGCTGGACAAACAGGAACTTGCTTCGAGAGAATTTATATGATGCTGTAAGAACTCTGCAAATGAATGCAGACTATGAGAACCAAGGGATTCTCCCACGGACATGTACCTGTGATAGCATTAAGGTGCGAGGGAAGGGGAAGAGGTCATATGCATTCTTAGAAGATTTTGAATATAAATTAGTTTAGAAGACATTGACCTCATCATGCGAAGACATTCACTCATGGATAAGGAGTTGGTTCCAGATTTGCACGAATCCAGAGATCAGTACAAGTGAGGAATCTAACTACTTTGTGAAGCATAAGTGAATATACTAGGCATGTTATGAGATGCAGTACGAGAGAGATCTAACTTGTGTGAATAGAAACTGCTTGTGGTAGAAAGTGACAAAGCCATAGGATCAACGGTACCGTAAAAAGGAAGTTTTATTTACCACACTAAGAACTGCTAGACGGAGTGGAAGATGAGGCCGAGCAGTTCGATCTTCCGTGCCCTAACTTGGCGACGGAGGACACCTACGGCGACGGCGGAGAGGACGATGTCCGCGGCCGGCGTGAAGACGGCGTCGGAGAGGTTGCGACAGTGAAGCGCTTCGTCGCCAGCGTCGTCGAGGGCTAGAGGTGGCGCTAGGGTTCGTGCGAGAGTGGAAGAAGAGATAATGACCGCTGTGAAGTGTGTATTATAGGTACAGGGGCAGCACTGCATTATTACACAGATGCCCCTGGCGATTCGCATCTGAGGAACATGTGGCCATTATGCAGAATTTTGGGGTTTGTTCCACGTCCCACGCACGCCTGGATTGTCGGGTGATCGTTCCTACTTCTCCGGGTTTCATGTGGAGGAATGAGCATTGAAAGTGGACTTAAGGTTTGTCTTTGTATCTTCTGCTGACAAGGACGCAGAGAAGACATTCGACAGTTTCAATAGAATGCATATGATTTGGAGAGATAGAGTTTGAGATAGATAGCATAGAGAGGTTAGGGTCCGATCACATTCACTTAGTTCAAAAGATTCATCAAGAAGACATAGCTATAAGTGAATGCTGTAGAGGACAGAACACTAGTGTATGTATATATAATCAACATAGTGAAGATAATCATGAAGACATGTTGAGATTGAAGCCAAACCAAATGTGAAGACATAGCAAGGTAACGCCATGAGTGAAACACTTCAAAATAGAACATTTGGTGGTGGCGTTACCCACCGTATAGGAAGTATTAGACCCAGACACGGCGCACAATTATCATGGCGCTCCGAAGTCAAATTCCACATTAATGTATTCACACTTAGAATGTATGTCTTCATTGATTGAAGATATACTTTACTTCGTGTGTTGCACATCTAAGTCATCAATATGCATAAGGGTTAGGATGTGTGCCTGATCACAGGACATTTGAGGATTCCAGGATATTTAGCTCACACCATAACTTGCAAAATCTCTTCTCATCCAAGGGCTTGGTGAAGATATCTGCCAATTGCTCTTCAGTGTTGACGTGTATGATATCAATATCTTCCTTCACAACATGATCTCTGAGAAAGTGATGACGAATTTCAATGTGCTTTGTCTTCAAGTGCTGAACTGGGTTGTTGGCAATCTTGATGGCGCTTTCATTGTCGCAGTAGAGTGGCACTTGCTTCAGATGAATCCCATAGTCTTTGAGCATTTGCTTCATCCATAGAAGCTGAGCGCAGCAAGATCTAGCAGCAATGTATTCAGAATCAGCAGTGGAGAGAGATACACAGTTCTGCTTCTTTGAAGACCAACATACAAGTGATCGTCCCAGAAAGTGACATGTGCCTGATGTAGACTTGCGATCAACTTTGCCACCAGCATAATCAGCATCCGAGAATCCAACCAGATCACACTCTGAGCCCTTTGGATACCATAATCCTAGAGTTGGGGTGTGAGCCAAATATCGAAGAATTCGCTTCACAGCTAAGTGATGCGACTCCTTTGGTGCCGCTTGAAATCGAGCACACATGCAAACACTAAGCATAATATCTGGCCTAGATGCACATAGATAAAGTAAAGAACCAATCATGGAGCGGTATACCTTTTGATCGAACTCTTTACCATTGTCGTCAGGACCCAGATGATGCTTGGCTGGCATTGGCGTCGTGAAGCCTTTGCAGTCTTGCATACCAAACTTCTTCAGGCAATCTTTGAGATACTTCTCTTGAGATATGAAGATGTCGTTGTGTTGCTGTCGTATTTGAAGACCGAGAAAGAACTTCAGCTCTCCCATCATAGACATTTGATATTGCTCTTGCATCATATATCCAAACTCTTCACTGTACTTCTGATTGGTGCAGCCGAAGATAATGTCATCCACATATATTTGGCACACAAACAGTTCACCATCATATGTCCTCGTGAAGAGAGTGGGGTCGAGAGAACCAGGTATGAAGCCTTTGCTCTTCAAGAAGTATTTGAGTGTGTCATACCAGGCCCGAGGGGCTTGTTTGAGGCCATACAGTGCCTTGTTGAGCTTGTATACCATGTCAGGATGTTTTGGATCTTCAAAGCCAGGAGGTTGTGCAACATACACTTCTTCTTCAATCTTGCCATTGAGGAAGGTGCTCTTCACATCCATTTGATAAAGAAGTATGTTGTGATGATTTGCATAGGCCAGCAGTATGTGTATGGCTTCAAGTCTAGCCACAGGAGCAAATGTTTCATCGAAGTCAATGCCTTCCACTTGAGTATATCCTCGAGCAACGAGACGAGCTTTGTTTCTGACAACTTGACCATGCTCATCTTGCTTGTTGCGGTATATCCATTTGGTGCCTATTATGTTGTGCTTCCGAGGATCGGGACGCTTGACCAGTTCCCATACATTATTCAGCTCAAACTGTTGAAGCTCGTCTTGCATAGCTTGAATCCATTCAGGTTCCATGAAGGCTTCTTCAACTTTCTTGGGCTCTGTTATTGAGATGAATGCGAAGTGCCCACAGAAATTTGCTAGCTAAGTTGCCCTTGAACGAGTGAGTGGACCGGGTGCATTGATGCTATCAATTATTCTTTCAATCTGCACTTCATTGGCAACACGAGGATGTACAGGGCGAAGATTTTGCTCTTGCTGATCATTGTCGTTGTTAGAAGGAATGTCTTCAGGCTGAGCATTGTCTTCATGTTGATCAGGTGCTGAGATGATAAGTTCTTCTTCAGGATGAGCTTCAGAAGGTATAATTTCTCCAGTTCCCATTAGCTTGATTGATTCACTGGATGGAACTTCATCTAGCACATTTGGCAGTTGCTCGTTTTGTGAACCGTTGGTCTCATCGAACCGCACATCCACTGTTTCAACCACTTTGTAATGAAAGAGATTGAAGACTCTGTAGGAGTGCGGATCATTTCCATATCCAAGCATAAAACCCTCTGTGCTTTTGGTGCAAACTTTGAGGTGTGATGTGGGTCCTTGATCCAGCACCTGGCGCCAAATACTCTGAAGTAACTGACATTTGGCTTCTTGCCAGTAAGGAGCTCATAAGATGTCTTGTTCAGAAGCTTGTGAAGATAAACATGATTGATTGTATAGCATGCAGTATCAATGGCTTCAGGCCAGAATTTTCTTGGAGTCTTGTATTCATCTAGCATCGTTCTAGCCATCTCAATGAGTGTTCTGTTCTTGCGTTCGACGACCCCATTCTGCTGTGGCGTGTACGGGGCTGAGAATTCATGTGTGATGCCCAAGGTATCAAGATATGTATCAAGGCCAGTGTTCTTGAATTCAGTGCCATTGTCACTTCTGATATGCTTTATCTTGGCGCCATAGTTGTTCATTCCTCGATTGGCGAAGCGTCTGAAGACATCCTGCACTTCAGTCTTGTAAAGGATTATGTGCACCCAAGTATATCTAGAATAATCATCAACAATGACAAAGCCATAGAGACAAGCAGTAGTAGTAAGATTTGAGTAATGAGTGGGACCGAAAAGATCCATGTGAAGCAGTTCGAAGGGTCGAGTAGTGGTCATGATTGTCTTCGAGGGATGTTTGGCCCTCGTCATCTTTCCTGCCTCACAGGCACCGCATAAGTGATCTTTCTTGAACTTGACGTCCTCGATGCCTATGACATGCTTCTTCTTTGCCAGGGTGTGGAGGTTCCTCATGCCAGCATGCCCAAGCCTCCGATGCCAGAGCCAGCATTCTGAAGCTTTTGCTAGAAGACATACGGCAAGCTGTGGTCCTGCTGAGAAATCTACCACGTACAAATCATCTTTTTGATACCCTTCAAATACTTGAGACTTGACAGATTCCATTAGAACAAGGCAACGATATTTTCCAAATATTACGATCATGTTTAAATCGCAAAGCATTGAGACAGACATTAAGTTGAAGCCAAGGGATTCAACAAGCATGACTTTATCCATGTGTTGATCCCTTGAGATTGCAACTCTACCTAGACCCAATACCTTACTTTTACCAGTGTCAGCAAATGTGATGTGGCTCTTGTCGGATGGACGTAAGGTTGAGTCCATAAGAAGGCTTCTTTTGCTAGTCATGTGATTTGTACACCCACTATCAATAATCCATTCTGAAGATGCTGGTGTCGTACCCTACAGTGCAGTTGGGGGGATAGGCTTCACGAAGAGCATTGTGAAGCAAAAACATTTGACGAACCAGTGGGTTATGAAAGCTTAGATCCAGATTAGGACTAATAGGGAGAGTAGCAAGTGATTCAGGAACGAAGTACATAGTAAGACCATTCGGGCATTTGATCTTGCGCCCTACAAGATGTTTAAGGTCCCCAGCAATAGCGTCAGACGATTTTGGTTTTCTGCTGGAGACCTTTCCCTGCAAAAGAGAGTTAAGCTTTCTTAGCCACCCACATCTTCAAGGGTGGCTTAGAAGCAATAAGTCTAAGTGCAGCATCTGAGAACTTTGGCTTTGGAGCCCTAGCAAACAGTCTTGCAGGCGGACAATAGTACTCATAAGAATAAGCAGAATAGTTCTTGGTCTTATGAACATGGCGGTTTGATGAACCGCTCTCATATTCATATGCCCGAGTATGGTTTCCCTGCAAAACATTTGAGTTAGTGCGACTCAGGTGAGTCCTCTGTCTGTATGAAGCCTTTGGACCGTATGAAGCCTTTGGTCTGAGGTTTGTCTTCTTCACGTGAGGTGTCATGATGACATTCACAGGAAGATTCTCCAGACACCTTTTCGGAACCCAGATCTTCTTCATAGGCGGTCCATTCCTGTAGTTAGTACCAATGTACCTGGCAAACACTTCACCATTCTGATTTTTAAACAGTTTATAGTTTGCATCAAGGGATTCATCAATGATAATGGGGTTAGCACAAGTGAAGCCAGATAGATTGGATGGATCTGCTGAAGGTTCCTTTGCAGCAACCCACGTGGTTTTGGGGTACTGCTCAGGTTTCTAGTAAGAGCCATCAGCATTCATTTTCCTTGCGAACCCAACACCCTCTTTCCTCGGGTTTCGGTTCAGAATCTGCTTTTTGAGGACACCACATAGTGTCTGATGCCCTTTAAGACTTTTGTACATCCCTGTTTCAAGCAATGTCTTCAACCTAGCATTCTCATCAGCAATAGCAGTGGTATCCTCAGCAGAGGGGTTATTTACCACATCAACAGTTGAAGATATTGTAACAGTAGTAGCAGTAGAACATTCAGCAACAGAAGTAGCATTATCACGCTCAATGCATTTAAGACATGGTGGTTCAAATCCTTCCTGAGCGGAACTGATCTATTTGGCGTGAAGTGACTCGTTTTCCTTTTGAAGATCTTCATGAGCCGCTCTCAATTTCTCAAGATCTTGCTTCCTTTGAAGATAATCATAGGAAAGCTTTTCATGAGTTGTTGAGAGAGTTTCATGACGACTTTCAAGTTCCACATACTTAACGTGAAGATTTTTTATGTCTTCAATTAAGGATTCAGATCGAGTCATTTCAGCACCTAACAGATCATCGCTTCTGTCTAACAGTTTTTGAATATGTTCCATAGCTTTCTGTTGTTCAGTTGCAATTTTAGCAAGTGTTTTGTAGCTGGGCTTTGAACCACAATCAGAGTCATCGTCACTAGATGTTTGATAGTGAGTAGTGCATGTGTTTACCTTGGCACCGCATGCCATGAAGCAGTAGGTAGAAGCGGAGTAGTCCTTGTCATTTGCATCGGTGTCGGTGATGAAGTCATTGTCTTCAGTGTTGAAGATGGACTTGGCAACGTATGCTGTAGCCAGACTTGCGACGCCTGAATCGGACTCCTCCTCAGACTCCACCTCCGCCTCCTCAGAAGTGGACTCCTCCTCTAAATCCATTTCCTTGCCAACAAACGCACGTGCCTTGCCAGATGAGCTCTTCTTGTGTGATGAAGACTTTAAGGAAGACTTGGAAGAAGACTTTGAGTATTTCTTCTTCTTCTTGTCGTCAGAGTCATATTCCTTGCTCTTCTTCTTCTTTTTGTTCTCATTGTCCCACTCTGGACACTCAGAGATGAAATGGCCAGGTTTCTTGCACTTGTGACATGTTTTCTTCTTGTAGTCGTGAGCAGAAACTTCATCATTCCTTGAGCTTGATCGGGAAGACTTTCTGAAACCTTTCTTCTTGGTGAATTTTTGGAACTTCTTCACAAGCATAGCAAGTTCCCTTCCAATGTCTTCAGGATCATCCGAACTGCTGTCAGATTCTTCTTCAGATGAGGAGACAGCTTTTGCCTTCAAGGCACGAGTTCGCCCATAGTTTGGACCGTAGATATCTCTTTTCTCAGAAAGCTGAAACTCATGTGTGTTGAGCCTCTCAAGTATGTCAGACGGATCGAGTGTCTTGAAATCAGGACGTTCTTGAATCATCAGGGCTAGGGTGTCAAACGAACTATCAAGTGATCTCAGTAGTGTCTTGATGACTTCATGTTTGGTGATCTCAGTAGCGCCGAGGGCTTGAAGCTCATTTGCGATGTCAGTGAGTCGGTCAAATGTGAGCTGGACATTCTCATTGTCATTTCGCTTGAAGCGGTTGAAGAGGTTGCGAAGGACACTGATTCTCTGATCTCTCTGGGTTGAGTCGCCTTCATTGACCTTGGAGAGCCAGTCCCAGACCAGCTTAGATGTTTCCAAAGCACTCACATGGCCATACTGTCCTTTGGTCAGATGACCACAGATGATATTCTTGGCAGTAGAGTCCAGTTGAACGAACTTCTTGACATCAGCAGCAGTGACACCTTCTCCAGCCTTGGGAACACCGTTCTTGATGACATACCATAGGTCGACGTCAATGGCTTCAAGATGCATGCGCATCTTATTCTTCCAGTAGGGATATTCAGTTCCATCGAAGACGGGGCACGCAGCGAAGACTTTAATTCTCCCTGCAATTGACATAGCTAAAACTCCAGGTGGTTAAACCGAATCACACAGAATAAGGGAGCACCTTGCTCTGATACCAATTGAAAGTGCGTTATATCGACTAGAGGGGGGGTGAATAGGCGATTTTTATGAAAGTTTTCAAAATGTGGAAGTTATGAAGACAAACGATAGAAATAAACCTATTACCCTGTAGCAGAAGATAGACTACACTAGGCAAGCCATAGTCAAGTATTCAATAGAGTGAAAGCATAATGACTAATAGCAGCAATGTAGTAAGGATCAGGTAGGAAGATATTGTGAAGCCACACAGAACACGCAGTCACTCAGTGAAGACAAAAGATAGTGCGAACATACAATGACTTCACAAGGAGTAACAGTAAGTAAAGGGAAGGGAAGATGAAACCAGTGACTCGCTGAAGACAATGATTTGTTGGACCAGTTCCAGTTGCTGTGACAACTGTACGTCTGGTTAGGGCGGCTAGGTATTTAAACCTTAGGACACACAGTCCCGGACACCCAGTCCTGAACACGCAGCTCAGGACACCCAGTCCTCACCGTATTCCCCTTGAGCTAAGGTCACACAGACCTCGCCCAATCACTCTGGTAAGTCTTCAAGGTAGACTCCCAAACCTTCACAGACTTCGTTCACCGGCAATCCACAATGTCTCTTGGATGCTCAGAACGCGACGCCTAACCGGCTGGAGGATGCACAGTCCTCAAGTGTAATAAGTCTTCAGATCACACAGACAAGAAGACTTAAGTGATGCCTAATTCTCTTTGGCTCTCGGTGGTTAGGGCTTTATCCTCGCAAGGGATTCTCTCTCAAAGGCTTCGAGGTGGGTTGCTCTCAAACGACAAAAGCCGTACTCTAAATCTGAGCAGCCAACCGTTTATGGTTGTAGGGGGTGGGCTATTTATAGCCACTTGGCAACCCGACCTGATTTGTCCAAAATGACCCTAGGTCACTAAGGAACTGACACGTGTTCCAACGGTCAGATTTCAAACTCACACGGCAACTTTACTTGGGCTTCAAGCAAAGCTGACTTGCCCGATTCTAGACAAGATTCGCTCTCAAAGTCTTCACTCGAAGACATAGGTTTTGTTTAAGCATCACTTCAGTCATCCTGACTGGTTCTCTTGGACCCCACTTAACAGTACGGTGGTTCCTATGACTCAACACAGAAGAAAAAGAACTACGAAAGATCTAAGTCTTCGAGCTCCATAGGCTTCATGCGGTGTCTTCTCTTGTCATAGTCTTCAATGTGAATATCTTCATATACCACCTTTGACTTCAATGTCTTCATACATTTTTAGGGGTCATCTCTGGTAGGAAAACCGAATAAATGAGGGACTTCTACCTATGTTATCCTGCAATTCTCACAAACACATTAGTCCCTCAACTAGGTTTGTCGTCAATACTCCAAAACCAACTAGGGGTGGCACTAGATGCACTTACACCAAGCACAAGAACACCTCAACCTCAGGAGGATGTTCTTCCCCTTGTATTGTTCATCATCAGCCCTAGAGGCAATCCACCACCACCACACAGGAGTAGGGTATTACACCACAACGGTGGCCCGAACCAGTATAAATCTTGTGTCTTTATGTGTTGCGAGTTCATCAAGTTCGTCCGCGAGATCTTAGCGAGCTAGGGCGTAGATCGGTGGGAGGAAAAGACTTCGCGCGCACCCCGGTGTTCGAACCTTAAGGGTTTGCCAGAACCCCACATCCGACACATACATCATTGGGAAATAATATATAGCGTTGAGCATCATGTTTAAGTAGAGATTATAACGGGTAAAAGAGGGGTTACACCTCTGCATGGAGGGGGAAGAGTTGGTGATGAGGGCGGTGAAGTTGTTGGTGTAGATTGTGGCAATGATGATGGCCCCGGCGGCGTTCCGACGCCACCGGGAGAGAGGGCGAGAGAGCCCCCTTCTTCTTCTTCCTTGACCTTCTCCCTAGATGGGAGAAGGGTTTCCCCTCTGGTCCATGGCCTCCATGGCATGGGAGGGGCGCACTACATCCAAAGTTTCTGTTCTGCACCGCACAAACCAACAAGCAATGTAAACATCCTAAAGGCAAATCTTGGCACATTATTTTTATAATACAATGAAATTGTACAAGGGGATAATTATTTTTGTTGAAAAGTTTCTGTAATCAAGATTCACAAAGTTTCCGTGAGCATGAACAAAGTTCAAGGAGCTCCCCCACTTCAACAATGCTTGTCTCTCTCACTTTCACTTTCCTTTTTGAAAAGTTTTGGGTTTCCCTCTTTATTTTTTTGTTTTTAAACTATACAAAAGCACTCAACAGAAATAAATGACTCTCTAAAACTTCCGGGTTGTCTCCCTGGCAGCGCTTTCTTTAAGGCCATTAAGCTAGGCATATAGTGCTCAAGTAATGAATCCACCCGGATCCCAAGGTATATCAAAGCCAATTTGAATCAACAATGATTTGTAATTTAGTAGTGAGCACAAAGTAAGATATACCAAGCAATGACGAAGTCTAACTCTCTTCCTATGCATCGGCATGTCATACAAGAACAATTCATGCACATCAAGTAAAGGCCAATACATAGCATGAGCAGTTTCTTGCAATTCTATCGTGTTGGAAACATAAAGAGGCGGAGTTGTAGTTCCTCTCTCATAATAATTGCAAGTAGGAGCAGCAAGCACATGCATATTATAGTCATCAAAATTATCACGTGCAATGGTAAAAGGCAACCCATCAATATAATCCTTAATAAGTGCAAACTTCTCCGATATAGTGTAGTCGAGATAATTCAAATAGATAATAGGACTATCATGCGTGGGTGCAATAGCAAAAATTTCATGTTTAACATAAGGAACTATAGCAAGTTCATCTCCATAAGCATAATTCATATTGACATCTTGGCCACAAGCATAGCAAGCATCATCAAAAAGGGATATTTCAAAAGAATCAACGGGATCATAACAATCATCATAGCAATCATCCTTCAGTGAGCATGAAGGGAAATTAAACAAGGGAAAACTTTGTTTCTGCCACTCTAGTTTTTGCCAACTTTGCTTATGCCACTCTAGAATTTGACATTTCACTCTTGTCACTCTTTGCTTTTGACAATATATCACTTTTGCCATTTCGTGGCAAAAGCAAAAAATTTAGAGTGGCAATTGTGATACATGTAAAAAGCTAAGAGTGGCAAAAGTGAAATGAAAAATTATCATTTTTGCCATGGAATGGCATTTGTGATGTATTGTCAAAAGCTAAGAGTGGAAAAAGTGAGATGTCAAATTCTAGAGTGGCATAAGCAAAGCTGGCAAAAACTAGAGTGGCAAAAACAAAGTTTTCCCATTAAACAATGTATGAGTTGAAGAGTTACTCTCATTAGAAGGTGGGCACGGGTAGCTAATCCGCTCTTCCTCCTTCTGTTCTTCGCTCTCCTCATCATATTTTTCATCCAATGAGCTCACAGTTTCATCAATTTCTTCTTCCATAGACTCCTGCAAATTATTAGTCTCTTCTTGGACAGCGGAGACTTTCTCAATAAATTCATCAATATCATAATTGTATTTATAACTCTCATAGAAATATTTAAGGATAGCTAAATTTTCAGGTCTATAAACTGAATCATCAAAATCTTCAAACTCTTTAAACAAAGATTCAATTTCATAAGCACCCATAAAAGCAACGAATTCTTCTATTTGTTCCACATCATAATAATCATATATACCATTAGCATAAGAAGCCAAGGTTTCATCATCATTAAATTCACATAAAAAGGGAAGGTGTGGAGCCTTCATCCTAGAGCAACAAGTATAATCATATCTCAAGCATAGTTGCCGAGCATACCAATGCAACATATAAATTTGATCCCATAATAGTTTCCCTTTTTGAGTCAAGTGATAATACCTAAAGTATTCACGTTGATCCAACGTTACTCCCATTATAAAGTTGAACGGGGTTTTCTCAGTATTATCAAAGTAGGACATAATATCTTTCACATAATGAGCATCGAGGGTTTTAGGAGGTTCCCCATCTCCATGAGTAGAAAGTAAACCTAATTTTTTTGGTATTTCGTGTTCTATATCCATAACTAAAGATAGAGAACAACTTAGAACAACAAATAAAAATTACTTAGTGATAAAGCAAACAAGCAAACACGACAATATTCACCCCACGCTATAACTCCCCGGCAACGGCGCCAGAAAAAGGTCTTGATAACCCACAAGTATAGGGGATCAATTGTAGCCTATTTCGATAAGTAAGAGTGTCGAACCCAACGAGGAGCTAAAGGTAGAACAAATATTCCCTCAAGTTCTATCGACCACCAATGCAACTCTACGCACGCTTGACGTTCGCTTTACCTAGAACAAGTATGAAACTGGAAGTACTTTGTAGGTGTTGTTGGATAGGTTTGCAAGATAATAAAGAGCACATGAATAAAAATTAGTGGTTGTTAGATAAATACACAACTAAGTTAGGTTTAGTAGAGAGCTTTTTGTCACAAGAAAGTTATTTGTCCCTAGGCAATCGATAACTAGACCGGTAATCATTATTGCAATTTTATTTGAGGGAGAGGCATATAGGCTAACATACTTTCTCTTCTTGGATCATATGCACTTATGATTGGAACTCTAGCAAGCATCTGCAACTACTAAAGATCATTAAGGTAAAACCCAACCATAGCGTTATAAGGCATCAAGTCCTCTTTATTCCCATATGCAAACAACCTACTTACTCGGGTCTGTGTTTCTATCACTCACGCCACCCACCATAAGCAAATCATGAACATATTGCAAACCCTACAGCGGGGATCCCTCAAGCTTGCGCGACAGGGAGAGTACCATAGGACATCACCAATAATAAAACATGCAACTCAAACCAATCACGATCATCAATTAACCCATAGGACAAAACGGATCTACTCAAACATCATAGGATAGCCATACATCATTGGAAAATAATATATAGCATTGAGCATCATGTTTAAGTAGAGATTACAACGGGTAAAAGAGGGGTTACACCTCTGCATAGAGGGGGGGAAGAGTTGGTAATGAGGGCCGTGAAGTTGTTGGTGTAGATTGCGGCAATGATGATGGCCCCGGCGGCGTTCCGGGGCCACTGGGAGAGAGGGGGAGAGAGCCCCCCTTCTTATTCTTCTTCCTTGACCTTCTCCATAGATGGGAGAAGGGTTTCCCCTCTGGTCCATGGCCTCCATAGCATGGGAGGGGCGAGAGCCCCTCCGAGATTGGATCTGTCTCTCTGTTTCTGCGTTCCAGATTCTGCCCTTTCACCGTTTTTTATATTCCCAGAGATCTGTAACTCCGATTGGGCTGAATTTTGGACATGATTTTTATCCACATATTAGCTTTCTTGCGGCGAAAGAACGGCACCAACCACCTTACGGGGTGTCCACGAGGGTCAGGGGTGCCCCCCTGCCTCGTGGGCCCTCGAGCATCGTCTCGCGTTGATTTCACTTCCCAAAATTCACATATATTTCAAAAAAATCTCCGTCGGTTTTTATCCCGTTTGGACTCCGTTTGATATGGATTTTCTGCGAAACAAAAAACATGCAACAAACAGGAACTGGCGCTGGGCACTGGATCAATATGTTAGTCCCAAAATAGTATAAAAAGTTGCCAAAAGTATATGAAAGTTGTAGAATATTGGCATGGAACAATCAAAAATTATAGATACGACGGAGACGTATCAGTCATCGGCAGCAACGGCTTGAGGCGGGCTATGTCACGGGTTAAGTGGCCCACCCCCAACCCCTCGGGTTCAACCGCCGTCGATCTCATCCATGGCCCCGCCGCTGATCTCCTCTGGCTCGCTATCAACAATTTGCCATCCTACATCGCCATTGAGCCCCTTTTGTCATTTCTGAAGGACACGTTCTGTGCTGCTGGCTTGGGATCCACAGCTTCCAAGTGAGACCTCATCGACGATGACCACGAGGAGGGCACCCTCTCCGTCTCTTCCAAGGGGAAAGAGCCCATCTACTCTTCCAAGGGAAAAGCGCCCGTCTGCGATATCGGGGAGGGCACCCTATAGCCGTGCTCTTCCAAGGGGAAGGAGCCCATCTGCGTCAACATGGAGCGCATCCAGGGTCCGTGCTCTTACCACGGGAACAAGCCCATCTGTGACAAGTGAGGAAACCCATGATTTGTTTTGTCGTGCCTCTTCACATGGAGAAACCCATGATTTGTTTTGTCGAGTCCCTTTTGTAGTGTAGTGAGAATATGTCCAGTTTTAATTGCTATATCTGGTTGTTTGCAGTATGCCTTGTTTTTTCAGTTGTTCACAATGTGATGCTCTATATGTGCAATTATTTACTGTGCAGTACATTTCATCAATCTAGTTTTAAACATACCAATAGGGATGCATATATTTGCTTGCTGTTAAGCCTGTTATAGCTAGCATATGCCTCTTTTAAAGTTTTTTGATTGTTTGGTTGTTTGTAGTTAGCATATGTCCAGTTTCAAATGCTATATTTGGTTGTTCATAGTATGCCTTGTTCATTTCGTTTATTCACAACATGATGTTCTATATGTGCAAGTATGAACTGTGCAGTTCAATTTCATCAGTACCAGTTTCAACAATACCACTATGAATGACTACATTTGGTTGCTGCATCTTGTAGTTAACACGCCTTTCTATTTTTTTAACAATAACCAGTGTACTTAGACCGGCACAATACCAGTTTGAATGACTATATTTGCTTGTTGTTGAATGTTAGGCCTGTTGCAGTTAACACACCTTTCCACTTGTTTTGCTTTACTAGCGTGCTTAAACCTGCACACTGAAGCTATCTTTTGGAGATTATTTTGTCTGTCATGGATAATTTTGGTTGATGTTTAGCCTGTTATGCTTAACATGCTTCTCGATGTACCTCCACAGGACAATTTTGGGAACGACTGTTGTTTTCCATCGAGGTTAGTTTCATCCCATGGCTTATATATGCTCACTGTTCAGGATATCGGTAGTTGGTACCATATAGGCCGAGGGCTGATAAGGGACTAATCGGTGAATCCGACTTTTAGCTGGATATATCTGCAACCCATTTATCGTTAGGTTAACTAGGGCCATATGTAATATATCTGAGGCTACATAGCAACATGCACTGTACTTAATGTCTAAATATGCAATCCTAGGCTACATAGCAACAAGGAAGTGTGTTACATTAATGTTTTGATGATGTCTAGATATACGTAGAAGAGTAGCAGCAACAACAGCAACAACAACAACAACAACGACGACAACAACAACAACAACAACAACAACAATAACAACAACAACAACAACAACAACAACAACAACAACAACAACAACAACAACAACAACAACAACAACACGACCCTATTTGGATACTCAACTTAGCTAGAGGTTAGAGTTAGTTTCTAGCTCATGACTAACCCTGAACTAACTCCATCCATACAATTGTTTGAATGACAGGGTTAGATTGACAATAAATGCACTAGGAGAACTAGCTCCAGTTAGCACCTCTTGGGTTGGATATTTTTTTGGGTGGGTTATAGATGCAACTAGCTCAAACTAGCCCCCATGTTTAGATATATTTTAGGGCTATTTGAGCCCAAACTAGCTCAAACTAACTGTAACCCATGGATACAACAGCAGTTAATCAGCCGATAATTTGTAATAATGCACTAAACTCCTTCCGACCCATAATATAAGATGTTTATTCATCTAATATGTGAGTATATTGGATGTTATAAGATATTATAAAAGAGTGTTGTACTACATCATTGTGCAATTGTTGTTTAGCTTCTAATATTAACTTGGTGCTTTTAGGTACATATGTCATTGGTAAAGATCCGCGCTTCGACCCTTTCTGCGTATGGGGCAATGAAATATCGATGAACCAGCATCAAGTGAGGAAGATGATAAAGATTGTTAGTAAAATGGTCCAAAGATGCAATTAAACTTTTTGTTTACACTTTATCCAAGATAACAACGACCTGCAGGATGGTAAGTAAGAACTCTACAGTCTTCTTTTTACTGCCCATAATGAGTTGTGCTAGATGACAATGTCTGAATCTTTTTTCCTTTGCAGTGGTTGCCAAAATATTTTACTCAAGATTACCTCGCAAACTACATAATTGGTAGGCATGCAAAGGTTAAAGTATTTCTACCAGAATACGATGATTATCTAGATGTTTTTATGAAGACCGTGAAGGATGGGCGGTCGGCCATCATAAGGGGTTGGACTAGAGTCGTGCATGCCTTCTGCATGGAGGAGGGCACAATATGGGCATTTTGATTCACCTTGTTCAGCAACCAGAATGTATTTCGCCTCTTTCTTTACCATCTTTAATATTACAAGTATACAATTGTGGTTCATCATTCTTTATTTGGTTCTTATGTAATTTTTGAACATATGTACCTATGAATCGAATAATGCATTGGTTGTTTGAACCTGATGGATATGAATAAAGTTGTAGCATAGATTCAAATTCAAATTCAAATCCGGTACAATTTGAAATAGCAGCAATTAAATTACGGTGAAATTATGCTCTCCAGGTCGTTACGGCACACACGGTTGGTAAAACACAAACGTTTGCGATATACATCATAATCTGAGACGGTTCATAGAGAGGAAACATGTGCAAGCATGCACACAATTGCCTTTTGCAAAGCATGTGCAATGTCAAACAATATCACAAACGATGCGGGCAAACTAAACGTTTGTGTTAGTTGCCTTATCGTACACGATTCGCAACCATGAATTGTTTCTGATGAAATATGCATCGTAAATGTTGCATCATAGAATAGTGTGTGCGATAGTTGTCGTGTATGACGATGTTACGATGGTCCGACGTTTTGTAATCCTGTCGGACAGTCGTATGACGATTAGCTAATCTTCTTAATTAGTTATCGCATATGATTTGAGAAAAGCGAATGTGTGTGATTGTATGCTTATCATACACGTTCTATAATAGTGAACCGTTTGTGATGGGCCGCGCATCGTAAATGTAGCACCACAGAATACCGACTATGATGGCAATGCGAGCACAAACGAGTAGGAGTACTGTAGGGTCCCTATCTCCCCGGCGGTTTCTGCCTTTCTGGGTCGTGTGGGAAGGACCCCCCCTATCGCCGTCACTCACTAGGCGACGGTTCCAAATGTCATCGCGGAAAGGGGTTAAAACCGTTTGTATCACCGACGCGTACCAGTGAAGTCTCTTTACTCGTTCCATAATATATCACCTTGTGACTAACTCCTTAGTCATTTGCTTGCAAGCTTATAATGTGTATTACCGAGAGGGCCCAGAGATACCTCTCCGGTACTCGGAGTGACAAATCCTAATCTCGATCTATGCCAACTCAACAAACACCTTCGGAGATACCTATAGAACATCTTTATAATCACCCAGTTACGTTGTGACGTTTGATAGCACACAAGGTATTCCTCCGGTATTCGAGAGTTGTATAATCTCATAGTCGAAGGAATAAGTATTTGACATTGAAAAGGCAATATCAATAAACTGAACCATCAATATGCTAAGCTAATGGATGGGTCTTGTCCATCACATCATTTTCCTAATGATGTGACCCCATTATCAAATGACAACACATGTCTATGGTTAGAAAACTTTAACCATCTTTGATCAACGAGCTAGTCTAGTAGAAGTTTACTAGGGACACAATATTTATTTCTGTATTCACACATGTATTTAAGTTAACGATCAATATAATTATAGCATGAATAATAAACCTTTATCATGAATAAGGAAATATAATATAAAATAACAACTTTATTATTGCCTCTAGGGCCTTCAAATTTACCATTTTGATGTGTGATTGCCTTATTAGTTTGGTAGGTGTGGTGGTATAAGGTTTTTGCCCCATGATAGATGCTTCGAGGTTGATCTTCTATAGCAGATTTCATGACAGTGTCCCAACGCGCTCCCTCTTTCCTAGTTTCCTGGTATTTCTGTGGTCGTGAATGATGCTTGGTTGTAAAACTAGATTGATGTTGTCATCTTTCTGTTGAGCGGTTAATGGAAAGGAGGTTGTCCGGTTGAAAAAAAGTTGTTTGTACAACAACATAGTGGATTTGAAATCACGAGAAAAGACTAGCTTCAAAAATATTGCACTAGGCCTCTTGCAAAGGATGGATTCCAGCTCCACAAAGTTAGAGCGTTCAAACTGGCTTCATGCATGGAGTTCGAGCTAGATGAGATCTGAATGGGCCCATTATATTTGTTTTATATTTACTTACAAAGCAGCGAAATTAGGGGTACCCCCAAGGGGCACTTTCCTGGGTGTGAGCGCGCGACCACGCCACGTGGTGCGTTCATCTGTCGCCACATAGGGCGCTCACCTCCACAGTAATCTTTTTACTAGTTTTTTTGGATTTTTTTATTAAGTTTACAGATTTTGCGTAAATTTCTCTAGTTATTATTAGGGTTTTATCATTTATGCCATTAGTTGCGTCTCACTACTCAGTTTTGTCATTAGAAATTACAACTGCTCAAAAATATCATCATTTTTTTGAGAGCATCTCCAACAGCCGCTTCGCGCCACGCGCTAAAAAATAGTTTGTCGCGCATCGTTCGCCTGGTTTTGCGCGGCCGCCTGCGCTGGCTCCAACAGCCGCGCTAAAATGCAGCGCGCGCGCCGCTCTAGCAGCGCGCGCGACTCGCCGGGGCATTGCATATATTGCATTTTGAACACAAAATAAATTTGAAATATTCAAAATGCAATGAACATGACATATAAAATTTCACACAAACAAGTTGATGAATAAAAGTTCATGCCCACAAGTTCATCCAACCAAGTTCAAAATGCAAACCAAGTTCAAGACACAAATGAAAGACACATCAATCCTCGTCCTCGTCTTCGTCCTCATCTTCAGAAGACGATTCTTCCGCCTCCGAAGATGAATCTTCCTCCCTCTCCTCATCGCGCACCGCATCACGTGAAGCTCCGACGGTGTTGGAAGATCTTCAACGGATCTTCATGGATTTGTGTGTGAGGAGGCACATCAAAAGACATTTCGCCCATGACGGCCGGAGGTGCACCCATGCCTCCCATGAGAGAAGCAAAACTCATGCCTCCCATGGCGGCCTTAGAGTCCGGGGGTGCTCCAAAGCCACCCATGCCTCCCATGGCACCTAAACCGCCCACGGTACCTCCGAAGCCACCCATGCTACCCATGGCGCCAAGGCCACCGCCACCCATTGCGCGCGTCAGCCGCCGGCTCAACAAGTGAGCTCGTCGGCGCTTCGGTAGCCGTCGCGCCCGTCGCACGCCCTGCAAGCTTCTTCCTCCTCGCCTTCGAGGTGCCGGAGCCGTCCGCCGCCTTGTTCTTCTTCGCCGATGTCTTGCCCTTCTTTGGTCGCGCCGCATTGGGGAGCTTCGAGGAGGGGGCGGCGGCTTGAGTCAGCGCCGGCGCGCCGCCACCCGCCGCCAAGGTCATCCGCGGCGGCATGAAGAGGCCGCGCGCGAGGCCGATGGTCGGAGGAGCTCCGGCGGAGGCAAGGCCAACGCCACCCGCACTAGGGTTTGCGGCGGCGGCGACAACGGTGGAGGGGTCGCGGCTATAAGATGGGGTGAGCAGGGTGCCGGCGCGTGCGTCCATGGGTGCAGTTCGCCGGCGCCGGTGCGCGCGGGGCGTAGGAGGCGGAGAGGAGAGAGTGCGGCGTGAGCGCTCGAGTGTGCCGCGCGCGGAAGCGGGCGCCCTAAATACGCCGCGCAAGATAGCGAATCCAACCGCGCCCCCAACTCCTTATACCGCGCGCACGGTTATTGCGCGCCTGCTGGAGCCACCCGTCGGGTTGCGCGCGCGCTAAAATGGCCAAATTTGCGGCGCGACGCTTGTTTAGCGCGGCTGTTGGAGATGCTCTGAGATACTTGCTCAAAAATGCCATTAGATATCTAAAAAATGCCATCTTTTCATTAGATGTTTGCTCAAAAATACCATTACACATCATCATTGTGAGGTCAAACACGTTTGACAATGTTATATGACAAAAATTCTCCTATACCCACATGTCAGCTCTGTCCATCTCACAATGATAAGTATGGACCTCATTTGTCAGGAGTAAGTAACCAAATAATTTTAGAGTAAAATAAAAACGCTGTTGGATCAAGTGGGACCCACACTTTATTGTAGTGAGATAGAGGGAGAACTGACATGTTGGTCTATAGGAATTTTGGTCATTATAACATGAAAACGAGATTTGAGCTGACAATAATGGTGTCTAGTGGCATTTTTGAGGATGCGTCTAACGAAGCGTGGTATTTTTGAGCAGTTGAAATTCTTAATGGCAAAACTGAGTAAAAGCAATGAATGGCATAAATGATAAAAACCCTTATTATTATTATTATTATTATTATTATTATTATTATTATTGGTTTCCCTCGTTTTATTGGGTTTCCGTGGATACAATGCACCTCACGTGGAAACATAATTTTCTGCTTCGTGTTAGGCGCACGAGTTAATACTATATGGGACAGTGGGAGTACAGGTTAATATTAGGCGGGAGCACAAGTTAGTTCACGTGTTGGTTGGAAGCACATGTTAGTTTGAAAAAAAGATGTTCATCCAAACCTTCAATATGTAATCTAGTTTTAAAGATATCGACACAAAGAATGCAACGATGAACACTTATCGTGATTTAGACACACGATTCAAGAATATGTTGTTTTGAAAGGATAAATCTCTCTAGAAAACACGAAAAACCCACGCGTACATTCCGTACGTGGAAGAAATACCCGTGTTGCAACAAGTGTCGTGATGCACAATTTGTCATCAGAAAATGTGAGAATGACCTTTGCAATTGACACCCTTTCTTTTTAATTATACTGATTTCGGCAGATTTTTTTGGGAGGCAATAAAGCGATCGGAAGACCTTTTTTTTCTGAGGCAATAAAGCAATCGGCCCATACCATCACACGTAGGCCTTCTTCTTCTTTCCCAAGTAAACACCACCGAAGCCCAGCCCGAAACACCACTTCTCCCCAAAGCCGCCGAGCTTGCCTGCGCGCACACAATCGAGCAACCCAGCCAAGGCACGACACGACCGCCTCCGCCGCCCGGGAAGCCCAAAACAAACCCTAAGCCTCCGCGACCGGCCGCCGGCGATGGCCCGCTACGACCGCGCGATCACCGTCTTCTCCCCCGACGGCCACCTCTTCCAGGTCGAGTACGCCCTCGAGGCCGTCCGCAAGGGCAACGCCGCCGTCGGCGTCCGCGGCACCGACACCGTCGTCCTCGGTGTCGAGAAGAAGTCCACCCCCAAGCTCCAGGACTCCAGGTACCAGCGAATCCCCCTTCCCCCCCTCGCTCCCCCTCGCCTTCCGGCCCGCAGATCTCATCTCGCCGGCTCCGCAGGTCGGTGCGCAAGATCGCGAGCCTGGACACGCACGTCGCGCTGGCGTGCGCGGGGCTCAAGGCGGACGCGCGGGTGCTCATCAACCGCGCCCGCGTCGAGTGCCAGAGCCACCGCCTCACCGTCGAGGACCCCGTCACCGTCGAGTACATCACTCGCTACATCGCCGGCCTGCAGCAGAAGTACACCCAGAGCGGTGGGGTACGCCCCTTCGGCCTCTCCACCCTCATCGTCGGCTTCGATCCATACACGGATAAGCCCGCCCTGTACCAGACCGACCCCTCCGGCACCTTCTCCGCCTGGAAGGCCAACGCCACAGGGAGGAACTCCAACTCCATGAGGGAGTTCCTGGAGAAGAACTACAAGGACACCTCCGGCAAGGAGACCATCAAGCTCACCATCCGTGCTCTGCTAGAGGTATTTGTGCTGCACTTGCCTCTCTTTAGTTTTATGCAACAGAATAGACCTCAATTTGCACTACATGGTTGCTCTGATTATTTCTGATGCTGGTGTTCCTAGCAAGATCCAGCGCAAGTAGCTCGTTAGCGGTAAATGTGTTCAGCTAACTGGATATACTGATTAAGTGCACAAGTATTTGAGTTGCCTTTGGAAATATGACAGTGAATGAAATAGTTTATACTTTCATTACTCAACTAAGGATTTGCTTTATCTTTTTCATGCCACAATATGAGTATTGCTTCAAGTTAAAGTTAATAGCAACTGGACAGCAGGCATGCCAAACTAATGCTTAAAAGCACTGGGGTGTACTGAGTGAACTGTAAGGCCTTGCTTGCCACTCATAGGTGTGGTAGTTTTCTTTGCCGTGGCAATCTTACATCTGGTGGAATGGAGATGAAAATGAGGAATTGTGACAGGTACTTATGACGAGGCATTTACATAGCTACTCCTGGTGCAGCTCCTTTTAGTTGTGCCGAGAAGCTTGCTTAGGCCTCTGTGAATACTGAATTACCATTGTCTGATTCACTCCATTCTGTATAGCAAGGATTGATTTATCAAGCACACAGTATTTGAGGTGCCTTTGGAAATATTGTAGAATCTCTTTATTCTCTTACATACTTGGATTTACTTGATCTCATGCCACAATGGGAGTATAGCTTCAAACTAAAGTAGCAACTGAGTGGCAGACTCCCCAAACAGATGCTGAAAAGTACTGGTGGGTGTTGGCTGCTGAGTGAACAAAAGGCCTTGCTTGCCACTCATATATGTGGTAGTTTTCTTTATGGAGCAATCTTAGTTTAGTGGAATGGAGGTGAAAATGAGGAATTGTGACAGGTACTTATGATGAGGCATTTACATAGCTACTCCTGGTGCAGCTCCTTTTAGTTGTGCCGAGAAGCTTGCTTAGGCCTCTGTGAATATTGAATTACCATTGTCTGATTCACTCCATTCTATTAAGAAAATTACAACTTAAGTTGAGAGTATATACGCATAGCCCCAACAAACATGGGACTTTCTATCTACTCCTGTCTCATGGATGTTATGCAACTCGGAAGTCTATCATGCAATTGTTAGATGTCTGTGGCCCATCCTCTGGCTTATGCTCTGTATCAAGAGAGTATGTGTGCATAGCCCCAAATTTAGTGAGTATTTTATTGAATTTTCTTTATATAGCAGAATCTTGAGGAACGATGTTAACCTTATAGTGATCTAAACGCTCTTATATTTCTTTACAGAGGGAGTACTTCTTTATTTGCTGAGTCAGCGAGACCAGTTTGTATCGTTTGCCATATTTGTGTGCAATATAGGTTACATCTGTGCTTTAACTTTTGCAACATTTCTGAATAACGGTTCTCTGCTGCCATTTGTTTCCATGAGTGTGTCGGGCCATTATTCACCAATTGAACTTCATGGATCTGGAACTTGTGCGGTTGTACCAAGCATACATACTGAATTTTGTATGTGTAGTACTAGAACCTATAATGTCCCGCATCTAGATTCTTTGTAGGGATGGTATTTAGTTGCAATTTGACTGTCAGCATTGATTTATCTATGCTAGGTTGGTGTTTAGGTTGCAGGATCCTAATGGAATTGCTTGATCTTTTCTCTCGTCTCCTTGACACTAACTTTATCCTTTACTATTTGTCAAAGAAAAAACGAAGTTATGAACATCAGAACATATGATGTGCACTATAATTTCAGTGTATCCTTCCAATTTTGTTTCCGTTCTGCAAGCACTAATAGCTGACAAAACCTTTCAGGTTGTCGAGAGTGGTGGGAAGAACATTGAGATTGCAGTGATGACAAAGAAGGACGGCCTTCGGCAACTCGAGGAGACTGAAATCGATGAATATGTTGCCGAGATTGAGGCAGAGAAGGCCGCGGCAGAGGCGGCAAAGAAGAGTGGCCCGAAGGATACCTAATTACTTGATGTGCTATATCTTCATTCTGTCGGCCGAAACCTTTTAGTGTGTCACCTGTTACGTTCCGTAACTTTCTTTAAACTGCTTTAACAAGATATTGAAGTCATTCGTAAATGAATTGCCTTGTTTTCTTGATGGCTCATGGTCCAGGGGTTTCGTTTCCCTTTCCCCTTTCCAGCGTTTGAACCTTGCGCAAATGTATTATTCTTCATCTGCTCCTCTTGTATTCGCAGATGGTTAACCAGAAGACTGGCAAACCGTAGTTTCTGAAGCTGTGGTTGCCATGCTATATGGGCTCGTGTTAATCTCACTGGAAAGTGCTGGTGTGTTTGTTGCAATGTCAATTCACTTCCGGTCCTGATGATGTCACCTGAGAATGCTGGTGCTTTCTTACGGCATGTACAATGGTGGCATATGGATACATATGCCCCATGACAAAAAATAATTTGAGGCACTTACATTAATTTTTTCTCTTCAATGCAAACTATCACTAGTGAGTCTCATTAAAAATTGAAAATAAAAACTCTAGTACACATGCATCTCTACTTTTCACTCTAATCTTTTCAACTTTTGTCACGGGACCATACTTTTTCTCTTCAAGCACCCGTCTCCTGGAGAGGATCCCGCTTCCCTATCCGAACCTACTTTACGTCATATCCGATCCTACATGGCATGCGAGACATCACCTTGAGGCTATGTATTGTACATGCCCTTAGTATTCTTGGTATGCCTACTTTGGTTCATGACAGTCTCATCTGATAATCTATGCTATTGCTTTCGACCCGCCATGGTATACGATTGCAAAGTTGCGCCACTTTGTGCTATTCTTTTGTGTGATGATACGTGAACTCATAAGTTACTGGCTGAGGTACCCTGTTACACGTCAGAGGCCTATTATCCTATTATCGTTGAATTTTTAACTCTGTTGACAACTTGCAAAACCTAAGAGAAATTTATTACCGGCTACTATGCTTTTGCTTTGTTTATTTGTGCATATCTGGCAGCGCCTCCACCCGCACTACTTTCTGCCTGTTCAAATCTGGCCGATGGCACTGAACTAGAGCATTTTGAAAACCAGCACGACATATCGCATATGCGTGCACGTGCACGACCGGATATTAAGCTTGCACACCAGACACCAACCCAGCAGGCGTGCACACATATGCTAGTGAAAGAAACAGTTGGTCACTTCAACTACGACGGACACAAACTCCTCTTTTATCTTTTTGTTGAAACTTGAAAGGCATTCCTCACACTCTACCTCGGCGCATCTCAGCCGCTTCTTTTTTCCTCATCCATTTGGCCTGCCCAATTTATAGCAAAGAAAAAGATGGAGGACCTCATGAGATTTCTTTTCCATGTATTTGGCTTTCTCGATTTGGAAAAGAAAACATGGAGGTCCGTGTGAGAAATTGGCCCTCTTTCTCTATGCTAGAGTGAGCATAGAGAAAGAGGGCCAATTTCTAACTAGTAATTAAAAATGTTGAAACTCTGACTATTAGATTTAGCGGTACACTGTGTAAATCTTCAATATTCGTTATTCAATGATTTCTTCCGTCAAGTTCACCCTGCTAAGCTTTTAACATTCACTATTAGATTTTGTTTTTATGTCATTCGATTCATTGTCCAGGTGTGATGTGTATCTAAGGCTTCACCGCAATTTTGTCGAGAGCTATCATCACTTTCATTGCGGCGGATTCTATTTCATCCAATTATAGCAATTTGGGCAAGCCATCTCATTTATTCTTGTATTGTACGGATAGACTCGTCGTTTTTGGCATGAGGTGCACGTGTACTCTCATTCTTTCTTGTTAACTTTTGCTTCGAGGTTTGGCAACTACATTGCCCGTTATCAATACCTACCCTCCGAATATCGAAGGCACCCT
Source organism: Triticum dicoccoides (assembly GCF_002162155.2). Taxonomy (NCBI): domain Eukaryota; kingdom Viridiplantae; phylum Streptophyta; class Magnoliopsida; order Poales; family Poaceae; genus Triticum; species Triticum dicoccoides. Next base: position 543,010,136 of record NC_041388.1, read on the forward strand.
GAACAAATATTCAAGGTGGCCAAGGACAAATGGATCAACACCGAAAGTACTCCCCCGGCACAAGGAAACCTTGCTAACCTCCGATAAAACCTCTAAGCCACAAAGGCAACATCACCTTCATCCAGCCCATAGCAGTGGTCAACAAATCGTCCGCTAAGTGCCAGCATGATGAAGTAGTTCGGACAGACATGGCCCACTTCTTGGACGACAACATAGTCGAGCGGGTGGTCCAGGAGGGACTAGATTGCTTGTTACTCCCTTTGTAAAGAAATACAAGATCGTTTGGACTACCCATAATGAGAGTAGTATCGAGAGTAACATAGATGACGCCTAAGCAAAAAAAATAACGTGTCAGCTAATTAATGAGAGAGACAAATTGAGTAATAAGATGAGTCTACAACTTGCTAAATAAAGTATTGCATGGCATCACACATATATGTTTCTCCTCACTGTAAAGTTAATAACACAGACTAGTAACATGCATTACTCCCCACTATGGATAGTCCTTATAGATCACTCTAGGGAGTATATTCAAAGTCCAGGGCCCTTTCTGCGTCACATAAGAAGGCCATAGATGTAAACCGTCTTTCATTCAAGGTCCTTATTGTAATATAGTATGCGGTTTACTCCGTCTGCTTGTGGGCCCCTCGCGGTGGAAAAAAAGAAAAGAAAGAAAAGGCACGATTGATAACGAGCACAACCTGCTTCTACCGTTCCACGACGACGTCTCCCAATCTCCTCCTCTCCCACCATCCCCCGCCGCCGGCCGAGCCCTCCAGCGGCCAGCGCCGCCGCCGCCGCCGGCCGACCTTCCCGCGGAAGCGCGACGCCTGGGAGTCTCCTCTCCCCTCTGCTGGATTGGCTCGGAGCGGACGGGAGATCCATCCAGGCTCTGCTGGTAAGGAAGCCCTAGCGCGGCTCTTCTGGGGTTTCTGTCCCCCGTGTTTTCCTCTGCTGCCAGCAAATCGAATTCGACCCGTTCTCGCTCCATGCAGCTGGCCACGGATTTGCTCGCTGCCGCGCCTCGTGCTAGCCGGGCCTCTTGACGGTTCGACTTGGCTCTTCGAGATCTCAGCCTGTTTTCCAGAAATTTTGGGGGTTCAGGAACCCCCGCGCCATGGAGTCAGGTGACGAATCTGTTTTATTTTTGATTAGTTTGTTGAGATTCCCCTCATGAAAGTAGAATGTTCAAGGAGATTAGCTTGTGATAATGATTGGATTGAACCATAGTTTTTTTATTTTTTTAAAAGTAGTACTGATAAAGCTCATTTTGAAATAAATCAGCTGAGATTCTGCCATGTTATTTATTCTCTGGGATAGGGTGCCTATTTTTGTTAATCACTGGTCATGCTTGTGAGTTAAGCTAATGTCACCTGCTGGAATTAGTCCTGGTGTGGTGGTGCCCACCGTGTTTTGGGTTAGCTCTGCGGCAGAGCAAGCGAATCAATAAAGCTGTTCGTTATTTGTTCTAACAATTCTTCTGTTCCCACGCTTCTATGGGTAGCAGAAAATCTGCAGCGTTAATTGAATTATACTCCCTGCTTTTATCATTTAGAGTACGCCTAATTTGTCAAAACTATTCTAAAACCACATTTGTTTGAGAAGGGGGATTATATCACGCACGCAGGTGCTTCTCACTGAAGCACCGCAGTTCGGCACCTCTGCTTCTCTTCTGCAACAGGCTAACCTTATGTTCCCACACTTTTACGGGCAGCGAGAATCTGCAGCATTAATTGAATTCAATCACAGTGGTGGGCTGAGCTTACTTATATCTACATTTGCAGTTTTAATTGCTTCTTTTGGTCATAGCTTCACTTTTGCATGATGTATATATGACTAACATCTCACAACAGTGTTCTATTGTGGAGTCCACCTGTAGCTGCTTTGGGCTCAGGTTGTGGTTGCTGAACTATGTTGTGCTGTGCTTATTTTATAATCTGCTGTAGCAATTTAAGCCATAAATAAAAGTATTAAAAGAGGGTATAACAAACACTAAACTAGGTAAAAGCTGATTAACGGGTTATCATAATCCTCTGCAATTGCCAAATGCAGCCTTAGACTAACACTGTTCTCATTGAATGTTCTCAATATAGTATTTTTATATTGCTTTCTTCTCCTATAGCATCCGTTATTGTTGCTTGGTTCTTACATTATCACTGTGCAGGTGATACCAAATTTGATGCATCACAGTATGCTTTCTTTGGTAACAATGTCTTGGAGGAGGTTGAGCTAGGTGGATTAGATGATGATGATGCTGGTGATGCTGGTTTGGTTGGGCCTGGTGACGAAGAATACACTCCTATTTATGGAAGGGATATGTTGGAGGTAAGATATATGATAGATTTGGACATCTCTTCTGTTTTGACGTGACCACCATTGTCCGCCTTCTGGTCCTTCCTTTCAAAACAAAAAAAATAAAAATAAATCCACAGTGAATAGGCGTTATGTTTGTGGGATGATGTGCCAAATTGGTAACTTGTGCATTGGTATAGCATTGTGAGGCTTCCTTTTATATCTGATGAAGGATCGCAAACTCCCTGTGGACTTCAGAGCACGAGGAGAGTTTCCCTTAGAAATTATCTTAATTTTTATCACTCTGTTCTAGCCCTTGTTTTCAAGTTTGGTTCATGCCATCAGGAACCTGGTAGTGGATGCAAAGTATGCAACCAATTTTATTATAGGTATACACATGCGACCAAATAGGCAAATAAGAATGTACTCCCTCCGTCCCATAATATAAGAGTGCTTTTGACACTACACTAGTGTAAAAAACGCTCCTATATTATGGGATGGAGGGAGTACATTGTTATGTAAACTAGGAAAGCTAGCATTGTCTCTTGTGATTGCTAACTGTTTTCGTGTATGTTGGTCGAAAGCCTGGTAAAGAATGTAGTTAATTGTATTTTAGGGTTACTAATGCTATCATGTATTCAGAAAAAGTTCCACTTAAACTGAGGAAGTTAACGTATTTATTTTGGAACTATTAGTTAACTCTGTAAAGTGCATTCAGCCATGGTTGGAAATCCTCCTTACATATCCTGGAAAAATTAGAAAGCTTACGTTGAATGCACTATGCGGGAGGTAGTCCTAAGAAATCCTCCTTACATATCCTGGAAAAATTAGAAAGCTTACGTTGAATGCACTATGCGGGAGGTAGTCCTAACTATACACGAGCAAGTTTTAGTTTTTATGACTTCAGGCAGGAACCGTTACAAGTTGTGTGTACTGTGAGCTTCATTCCCTTGAGCTTCTGTTTTGTTTTCACTCACAGTTGGATCCCAAACATGCATTTAGGAATGATTTTGGAATTAAGATTGCAAAAGTAGTTCTTTTCTGTTGTATAGGAAGGTCAACCGCTCATTGGTAAAGCTTTGCTTTTGCAGGAAGAAGGTGTTGGTTCATTTACTGGTGTTGATGATCTTGCCGGGGCATTCTCAAAGGTTTGATTTCTATGGTACATAGTTCATTTAAGATTAGCGGGTGTATATTTTAAGATTATACTAATATAGTCACATGAGCTCTCATTTGTTTTACCAAAATCAACGTTTACCTAATTTGTATGGTTGCCCTATTTCATTTGTTCCCGTTTGACTGGTGATGCTGATTTATTTATTTACAATTTCAGCTGACCAGAACTGTTAACGAACCAAAGCAATCAGGAATAGTTAGTCGTGGGGGATCGTTACCTGGACAAAGTGAGTAATGCTGGTTTACTCATTTATTTTTGAGGAAATATGCTTTTGTGTTTTAACTTCCTTTCTGTCTTTGAAGGACAATTATGCATGCTGTTAGATAGCATGTTTGCACATGCTTAAGAGATATTCTCTAAATTCTTTCAACTTACTACCACAGCTACAGTTATCATCATGCACTTAACTTGGCTTTGTTATATGTCTTATGTCTGACTAATGTAATTACTATAATATGGCTGCTACTGCTAGTCTGTCATTGTTTGAATGCAAATCTTGAGTCAACTAATGAAAACAAACAATCTTCATTTTCTTATTACTTTGTTGAGTGCTATACACATTAACATACTTTTTATTTGTTTAATCGTTTCATTATAATTCTGCACTTTATAGCTTCTACTGCTGACTGGGCACAAGAGGCTGAATCATCATACTGGCCTACACAGCCTGCATTGGGTGCTGAACAACGGCTGGACAACAAAAACTGGTGGTCTCAACCACCCCATCCAGCCCAGTTTGCTGATTCCAGACTTCAGAGGACATCCTCATCCCCGCAACAAGATGCTCAGTACAATCCTATTGAACCTATTCTTGGACCAAGGCCATCTCCTTTGCAGAGAATGTCATCATATCCTCACCAAGAGCCGCAATACAATAATATTGAACTGATTCGTGGGAATGGTAGCAGGTTTACACCAGCTTTGATGCAGCATCCAAATGGATTTATGCCACATCAAATGCCGCCACCCCATCAACAAAATGGAATGCTCCCAATTCAACACTCTCCACCCCAGTTCTCACAACTACATGCCCAGATGCTTGGTGCCCAACATTCTCCGCCACAAAATCTGCCGATGTTTGGTCCTCGGCATCCTTCACCACAAATGCTGGGTAGATTTGATCCAAATTTTGTCATGCCTGACTTGAGTGATCCCAGAGCCAGATCGATGTTACACCATGGAAGGCATGGCCCGCGCTATCCTCCCCAAGGTTTTGAGCCTGGCAATATGAGAATGGATAATAGGTGGCAGCGGTTCAGATCCAAGTACATGTCCACTGAAGAAATTGAGAACATCGCAAGGATGCAGAAAGCTGCCACTCAGATCACCGATCCATATATTGATGATTACTATCATCAAGCTTGTTTGGCCAGAAAATCAGCAGGAGCACAACTGAAGCACTACTTCTGTCCAACCTTGATCAGAGATACATCTTCTCGTGCACGCAGTAAGGATGAGCCACATGCGTATCTTCAGGTTGATGCTCTTGGGCGGCTCCCATTTTCTTCCATCCGCAGGCCCCGTCCGCTCCTTGATGTTGAAGAAGCCTCTGAACCAAGTGATAGCACTACTGAAAAATCTGCTTCAAAATCTCTTGACCAAGAGCCGATGCTGGCTGCTAGAATCACAATTGAAGATGGCCTTTGCCTACTACTGGATGTGGATGATATAGATCGTTTGCTTCACTTTAGTAAACAGCCAGATGGTGGTTTGCAACTTAGAAACAGAAGACAGGCTCTTCTCGAGCAGCTGGCAGAATCACTGCAATTAGTTGATCCACTTACATCTAATAAGGATGCACCTCTGTCGCAAAATGACGATCTAGTGTTTCTCCGCATAGTATCTCTTCCGAAGGGTCGGAAACTACTTTCTCGTTATATTGATCTTGTTACTTCAGGTAGTGAGCTTGCAAGGATTGTTTGCATGGCAGTTTTCCGGAATCTAAGATTTATATTTGGCAATTTGCCCTCTGATAGCAGCATAGCTGGGACCACAACTAAACTTGTAACTGCCGTTTCCACGTGTGTTGTTCGGATGGACTTGAGTGGACTCAGTGCTTGTCTTGCAGCTGTTGCATGTTCGTCACAGCAACCACCTCTTCGACCTCTGGGATATGCTGCTGGTGATGGCGCTTCTGTCATCATAAAGTCTCTACTGGACAGAGCTACAGAGCTTCTTACTGATCAACATGTGGCCTCTGCTTACAGCATGCAGAACCGAACTCTATGGCAGGCATCATTTGATGCCTTCTTTGGGCTGCTTATGGGGTATTGCATGAGTAAATTTGATACTGTGGTTCATACAGTGCAAATTCAACCTGCTGCTGCAGCTGTGATAAGCAGGGAAACACCAGTGGAGCTGTTGCGTGCCAGCCTTCCTCACACAAATGAGTATCAGCGCAAGCAGTTGCTCAGTTTCGCTCAGCGCACTGTGCCTGTCAACAGCTCTAGTTCTCATGGGTCTGGTAATGTGCCGATGGCATCAGAATATGTCCAGAGCTGAAATAGAAGAACAGAGCTGCTTTTCATAATCTATATACTTGATATGGTATAGTTCTTCGATAATGTTTTAACATAGCTGCTTTCCATTAGTGTTTATTCTAACCTTCTTTTTTATAACTCTGAATCTTGGTAACCCTATGTTCTATCCAATGTGACCCTTTCTTTTACTCGCACTCTGAAAGTGGCAATGTTGTTTTCATCAGATTGCTATCACTTCCATTTTTGCTGAGTTGATGAGACCTGGTTGTTCATACTTAAAGTTGTACTAAAGTTGAGACACTTATTATGGGACGGAGGGAGTACTTTGTTTAAAGTTATACATTTGCAGCTTTTCTCAACAATACCAAAAAAGAAATACTTCCTCTGTTCACTTTTATATGACGTTTTAGACAGTTCAGACAGTGCCTAAAACAGTTCAAAGCAAATTGTCCAGAACGTCTTATAAAAACGAATGTAGGGAGTAACAGTTCTCCGTATCCCATGTTTTGCTACCAAGTAGTGTGTGTGCCAGGCAGCCAATTATTCACCTATTTATTATCTCCATAGGTCTGCAACTTATACCAGCATATATGTTGAGCAAGAACATAATCTTCAGTACCTTAATTTTTGGTTATACTTGCAGTTGTAACATCTAAATTCTCTGTTAGGATGGTATTCAGTTGCAGGATGGTCCAAATGGAATTGCTTGATCTTTCTTGTACTGTTGTTTTGCTTTCTCTTGGATTCTTGCCATCTATATTGATATTTTATTTATTTGAAAGTCACTGTTGTGTTGTAATTTGTATCTTCAGTTTATCCATCCAGTTTTATTTTTGTTAGCTGATCACATATAGATGTAAAACTTTTAGGTTCTTGCGAGTGGTGGGAAGAACATAGATATTGTGGTGACGACAAAGAATGATGGTCTCGGTCAAATATACAAAGGATGATCTTCGGCCACTTTAGGAAGCTGAAATTGATGAATTATGTTGCTGAGACTGAGGTAGAGAAGGCTGCTACAATGGATGGTGCCTGAGGGGAACATGATCGCTGGATGTGTTAAGCCTTCATTCTGTCAGCCAAAACTTTTAGGGTGCTTTCTGTTGCATTCCATTGCACGATCTAAACTTGTTTTAGCGCTTTAGTTTTGTTATTCGTATATGAATTTTGTTGTTTTCTCGATGGCCTGTAAGCTGTTCTTCTGTTCTTCCGGCGCTTGAATTGGCACAAATTATTACTGCAAGCCTTGCGTATCAGCCTGACATTTGAACATGCTGACAAATCAACATTTCTGCAGTTTGGGTTAATTAGTGCTGCAGTGCTTGGTCAGGCATAGCTGATAATGCTCTTGCCTTTTTGGGTATGTCATTACTTTGGCTAATGTTAATTTTGTCTAGAATTTATGCTGGTGCTTTTAACCTGTTGTCATTTCCGCACTCGAGAATCATCACACAGGCTGCCAACAACATGGCATATCTCCTGTTTGTTTTCTGATCTGGCTAACATGATACTCCTTTTGTAAAGAAATATAAGAGTGTTTAGATCACTCAAGTAGAGGGAGTACATTTGAAAGCCCAAATGAGAACACCAACAAGAACCACAGGTGCAAATCCATTTGTAACTAGTTAATCAGATTTTGGAAATAGCCAATCTGCTACTGCGAATATGCTTGGTCAGGCGTATCTGGCATCATCATCATATCATCTGGCTTAAATTTTATTTGCCGTCAAAAGGCCGGTGGAAAGAACGCCGAGCTGACGTGCTAACAAACACGTGGCAGCAAACTATTCTGAAAACTTGTGGACGAAACTTGTCCTACCAAAAGAAATCCAATTTCTTGTCCCACAAATGCTTTTTAGTCCGCTGCATTTCATGTTTTTTGACCAATATTAGTCAACTCCTAAAGCTTGAGCCCAAAAATTTCATAGCCAAACATTGTTGTTTCAGGCAATGATCACACGAGCTTCAAGTTTACACTTTGATTGTCAATTTTTTAGGTACAAACGAGAAGAGCGATGGTGTTATCGCTTGGCATAGGCGGTTAGCTATTTCAAAAACAATCAATGAAAAAGAAGAGAGAAGAGCGATGGTTTTATGCAGGGAGGAACTCCACCCTACATGGCAATGTATCAACTCACTCCTGGTTCTACAGAACTTCTATGAAACGTTGTGCAGCCATGTTCTCTGCTCACCAGCTAGCTAGGTTGGTCGACCGTACTTTATAGGCGGAAGGGTCACCACCAACCAAGGACATATATGCACTTACTTGAGTCGATTCATTACACGATTATATATATCGATGTGATTGGCGGCACAATGCAATGCAACATCATCAGGCTGACCTATTCACTCATCACCATCATCATGCACAAAAATGCAAACCCTCTAGGCTCTAGTGTTGCTATTTCACGAAAGCTGAGTTGATGACCATACATGGGATGCATGGATTAGGAGGCAGTGAGGAAGTAGGTGTTAGAGCAACTCTAGTAGACCTCGCATCCCGCCGGCTCGCAAAACGCGTTTGCAGTTCGCGGAAAACGGCCTTTGCGGGCTGACAAGGACGGCCGCAGATGTAGACCCCCAAGCGGACCCGTATAAAAGTATATTCCACGAATATACTTTTATACGGGTCGGCTTTGCGGTGTCTGCTCTTGCATCGCTGCATCCCGCATCTCATCGGCCCACAAATATCAAATCCAACATAATACAACAAAAGCAAACTAAATAATTATTCAAATCCAACATAAGACAACAATCATCCACATTACAAATAATTATTCAAATGACCGAATCAAACTTAAATAATGTAATACAAAACTTATGATGAATACAAATACAAATGAATACAAAAATGAGTCACTGTCCAGCCCTTTGCCGATGGTGCTCAATGAGATCTTCCTGAAGTTGAAAGTGTGTGTTTGCATTTTCAATCTCCTTGTATGTATGAAGAAAAGCTCTAATGCGGTTAGAGTGTCTAGCTGGTTTGATACGGCTACCCACATTGTCGTAGAAGAATTCCAAGTTCATTCCTCTCTCATCTTCAAGAATCATATTGTGAAGGATAACACAACATGTCATGATATTTCAAGGTTCTCTTATCCCAAAAACGAGCAGGACCATGGACAACGCCATATGCAATCACCCGCATAGCTGCGGAGATTTTCTGATATGCACTAAATCCCTTTAAGCCCTCAACATTTCTTCTTTGAGTAAAATACCGGCAATTTGCCTCACAAGCTTGAACAATTTTCACAAAGACGGTACCTTCTCCGGAAGAGGTGCGGTGGATATGTAGGATTTTCCGCGAAGTAGTCTTGCATCAACATCTCGTTCCCAAGATGGCGATTCCGAGGAATGCAAAGAAGCCCGACGGTCGATCCTCGCCTCCTCTTCCGGTTCTCGTCTTGGTGCTCCTTCACGTCAAGTGCCATCACTAATGTCTGCTGCCGAAAGGTCGCAAGCATGGTCTCAACATCCGAGTCGTCCGAATCAGACGAATCAGAGAACAAGAACTTCTCGCACGGGGTCAATTCCATCTATATGCATACCAGCACCGGCGCATCAATCAACTATACCACTCGCAAAATATCTCAAAACAAACACTAACCAAGGGTGGATGCGGTAGGTGATCCCGGACGGCGACGAGGGGCGGGCTCGGCGGTGGTCGATCCCCGGCGGGCGGCGGCGGCGGCGACGAGGGGCGGCTCTTCTCGCCGGATCCGGGCGGGTCGGTGCAGTGTATCGGCGCGGGAGGGTGGGGGACGGCCCCGCGACGCGATTCCGCCCGCAGATTTGGTCGGAATCGCCGGTGGCGGACGGGCGGAAGCAAGGGCGGTCGGCGGCGGAAGAAGGTGGGGAAAGGGCGCGGGCTGAAATTTCCCTCCCGCCAACTGCTTCTCTGTGATGCAAGGCACTGCAGCGGTGAGGGGGAAACCCGCGTATTCGCGGGTTGGGGCTGAGATTTTACCACGTTCCTCAAATTTTTTTGCGGACTGGGGCGGAATGCGGGGTCTGATCAAGCAGGTTTTTCCATCGTTACCCGCATTTTAACGGTTATTTTGCGGTCGGGGCCAGATGCGGGATCTGCTAGAGTTACTCTTACACATCTCTCTACATCATTTGTTTACATGCTTCGAATCGACCGAGAGAGAAGGACACTCAGCTCTCAGGCGAGGATGCTGTGCTCACGGACCAAGCTTGGCGGGGCGTGTCCTGCGCCTTGAACGGATGAGCAGAGCTGCGATGGTAGCGCGTAATAGCTGCCTGCTCCGTGCTCATCGAGTGGTGGCAAGTGTAGCTTCCTATCAGTACCTCGAGCTGGGCAGCAATGTGCAATTGGGCAACAAGTGTAGCTGCTGCTGCTGTGTGTGTTGATCCAAACATTTCTAGTCCAAGATTTCAGTGAGTCACTATCACGCGTGACCTGGTCTTTCACTCTTTCGTTGTTCTTCTAGCGCGCTTGATTTGGCACAAATTGGTAGTATAAGCCAGGCATTTGAACAGGCTGACAAATCATTTTTTTTGAAGCCAGGCATTTGTTTTTTCTTTTAATCTACCGCTTGATTTGGCATAAATTGTTGGTTAGTACTCCCTCCGTCTCATAATATAAGAGCGTTTTTGACACTAATATATTATTGGATGGAGGGAGTAGTTGATTATGTTGTTTTCCTTTGACCATTCCACTTGGGTTGATATATAGTGATCTCACCTGATAATGCTGGTGCTTTCGACCTCTATTTATTTTTGAACTCAAGAATCAACACATGAGCTGGAAATAATATTACATCTCCCCTGTCGTGGCTACTATTTTTATCTAGCTAACATGATGCGTGTGAAAAGTGAAACCAAAACAGATGGAAAATTATGGACTAGATGCTCTAGTTGTTGACCACACTAGCAATAACCATACGCGCAGAACTAATTTTCACTAGTTAATCACATTTTGGAAGCAGCAAACCCGCTAATGCTCATTTGCTTGGTCAGACAATATCAATAGACTTTGTTTGCTGAGCGCATTTGGCACCATCACAATCTACCTACATACTCTGTTTTGTGTCAAATGGCCGATGAAACCGAGACGAACACCACTATTCTGAAAACCAGTGGACAAAACTTGTCCCGCCAAACAAATATCAATTTTCTTCGTTTGGTCCTTGTTTGGATGGATGCTAGTTTCCTGGCATACCAATGCCTTTTTTTTGCCGCTATAGTTCATTTTTATCAATATTAGTCAACTCTTGGATAAGCAACTCGCCCCAGCCATGGTCAACGTGCACCGGAACTGGAGGCCGCCTACAAGGAGTTCGACGAGGCGGCGGACGAGGTGTGGGGTAAGATTAGCGACGAGGAGGAGGAGGACATCACCGACTCTACCACGGCCGCATACCACCGCCACAACCACGAAGCCGACACGTCCGTGAGCGCCGCCGACAGCGAGGAAGAGTAGTGCATGATAGGTCACCACCGCTCGAGTCCCAAGAAGGCCACCACTCATCCCCTCCCGTTGAAGCCAAGCTCGAAAGTGTAGAAGACAACAACAAGATGTTGACGCTCAAAAGTGGCACGTCTATAAAGAGTGGCTTGAAGCTATGTCAAGAGTAATTCAAACTTACTATTGAAAGTCACTATGAGATGGCTCTCTTCGAGAAGATCAAGATGAATATGAAGATGGTCTAAAATTAAGTTCGGATGCAAAAGTTATGACAACTTTAGAGATGCTCATGTTGACACCAGATTAAAGAATGACTTGAAACCCAATTAAGATGTCCTCATATGAAAAAATGATCAATACAAATTGTCTTCGTCTCATCGAAACGGTCGATTTTGATATAAAAATTGTTCCAATCCGAGTTTGTATACAAAAATTAGAGCTATCGGAGTGCAGCCCTGTCACGAGGCGAGATGTGGCGCGCCCCATCAGACATAGGTCTGATGGGTAGCGTGAGCGAACAGGTGTTATGCGTGACTGTTTTGGCCCAGAAGATGGTCTCAAATCGAAAAACGTTCAACATGAAAGTTGTTCGTCTTGTCGAAACGGTCAAGATTGCTTTTGGGCTCGTTTCCATCCGAGATCGTTTACCATCACAAAAAGGACCAGCAAGGTGCAGCCAGTTTAAACCGAACAGTTTTGGAAAGTTTGGATAAAACTAATCCGAATTTGACTAGGGTTCTGGACGTGAATCCAAGCCTTTTCCTTGCACGGGAAGTCCAGCCGCCTCTTATATATCTAAGGGGTGACGGCCGATTGAACAACACAAAATCGATCAATTCATCTACCACTTTTTATCTTTTATCTTTTCTCCTTAACCCTAGTTCTTCTTCTTCCTCATTCTTTGTCTGTTCTTCTTCTTTGCAGGGCGGCGAACCTCGAGGCCCTAGGGGCGATCAGTTCGACCTAGGGCAGCCCATAGCTGCTGCGCGTCGAGACGGGGTCCTTTCCGGACGTGCGGGGTTTCGGGTCTTCAAAAGCGCCCGTCGGATTGCCTGCGTACCGCGCTTCTGGCCGGGTCTCCTTTGACGTGAGCTGCGGTGCATCACCCTCGGCGTTGGAGGTACACGGTGACGTGTTCGTGTGCGAACACACTTTTTGGCGACTCCGCTGGGGACGAAGCTTTGAACGGTCTCCAGCCCATTATTGCTACGAAGAGATCGTCATCAAGTTGCTGCAATCTACAAAGGTAATATGAATACCCAATTCCCCTTTGTAGATTCAAATAATTCATATGTTGTTGCTGGATTACCTAGTGAGCATAATATATCGGCTAGCCCTAGTTTTATCAATCATGCATCTAATTATGCGCAAGGGCCGATGCAAAGCAATCTTCATGCTTCAAATTCTTATGATTTTAGCAACGTACAACATATGTATCCAAACTCTCATGCATTGGCAACCCCACAAATACATATGCCGACGAACAACATGATGGGTTTGGTTAATCAATTTGAAACACCTCATGTTAAAATTTCCAATAGCATACAAGAAAGTGTTTCACCTTTTTATTCATCGGCAACTAATTTGCAATATGTGAATCCAACCTTGCCGATGAATGGGAGAATTGGCCATGCTACTACTAGCTATTCGACCAGTTACTCTCAACCATCATATGCTACACCTCATGTTAGTAATTTTTCAGCACCGTATGCAACTGTAGATGTTCGTAATTCGGCCCCGCATCTTCATGGTCATAGCCGAATAAGTAAAATTTTTACAGGAACACATGTGCGGTCATCAAATACTGTAGCATATAATGCATACTCTATGCAATTCAAGAATTTCGGTAACACTCACAAATCATTGCCGAAAGAATCTGGAAGTATTGCGGAGCAATCCCTTCCGAAAGCGGTTGTGGCTGCATTAAAAAAGAGCTTGGCACAAAACAAGAGAATTGGTGCTCTTTGCCTTGAACAATATAAAAAGGGGTTGTTTCCTGATTATGCTGCAATAAAGGCTAGAGTTTTGCAGAAAGATGAAACTTCATCAATTGATAGTATTGGTGAGAGAGCATATGGTTATACAGCAGTGCATACACCTTCACCTAGTACCGCAGCATATTATACACCCCCTACACAATTGCAAAATTTCGGCAACACTAACACTTCATTGCCGAAAGATCCTAAAAGCATTGGGGGGGCAAACTAATCTAGAGCGGACTGAAATTGAGAGGGGAGTTAAAGCTTTGTGTGATAGGGTGCAAGTACTTCGCCAAGAGAAAATTGATAGGGAATTAGCTCAAAGAAAAGAATCCTTGCCAATTGATATAACCGGTGAAAATAATGATGATTCGGAAACTAAAAGTTCTTCGGTTAAAAAAGCCGAATCAAGTAGTATATATTCCGAATCCATCAAATCCAAAGAGGCAAACATTGTTGAGAAAGGGCATGAAAAGTATAGCAAGATTGCCATACTTGATTTTTCTGAAGTTAATGGAACCTACTTCCTGCCCTATGAGTTTTGTGCCATAGAAATTGATGAGCTTCAAGAACAAGAACAAATGGCCGAAGAAAGTTTGGTGGACGAAGTTCTTCAAACTAATGATGCACGAAATCAAGAGAAAGATGATGACAAGGCGCTGGGGAGCTATCGAAGGCGGAGCAAGATATTCTTCAAGTCACACCACCATCACGCTCTCCCAACATATTTGAAGAGGTATGCCTAGCAATTAATTTACCTATTTTCAGATTTGGTCATGACTTAGTTGTTGATGCATATATTAGAAAAATCTTCATAAGAAATATTGAGAGACCAATGAAGAAGGGTAATTTATCTGTTAGCAATCAGATTGTCACAAAGCATATTGGTCAACATATTGCACCATTCAGAAAGACCGATTGCGGAAAATTATTGCAACCAAGGCTTTCCCCATTGCTTTATCTAAAGCTAATATCTAATTGGGTAGCCTGCTTATTTCTTACTTGGCTTACACTTGGTCTCAATTGAGACATGTATGTTCTAGCTATTTTCGTTTCATAAATTTAAAGCCAATGTTAAAATCTTCTGAGCAAACCGATGCCAGTATAGTTTCTTATCCAAAGACATCGGAGATAGAGTACAAAACACAATGCATAGCCGAATGGGGTGATGCAAAATCTGAATCATTCGTTTGCTTAACTCCAAAGCCGTTCTCACAACACGATCGGCTAGAAAACAAGAAGTATACCTTCAATTCAAGCATGTGTGGTCAAACATTTGATTTGTTGCTGAAAAATAATTACATTACAATTCTTGATCACCATGTTAAGCCATCAATCCAAGGACGAATGTATTGTAAGTTGCATGATTCGTCCAAGCATAATTTTGAGGATTGCAACATGTTTCGTCAAATAGTTAGATCAGCCATTGAAAAAGGGCGATTGAAGTTTGTTGAAATACCAAGAGATGACCAGTCTATTCCGATTGGTCCCGATGGCAAAAAGTTTTTGCATCGACTGCTTCAAGCCGATCCATTTAAAGAGAAGGTAAAAACTGCAGGTGATGGGATCAAGCTTTCAAGTAATGAAGTTGTTGAAGAGCATAATGAACATAATATTAAGGGCAAGAATTCCATCGAAACTACAATGGAGACGCCAAGGACTGGGGGGCAACAATAAAATCCAATGATCGATGAAAGCAAACCAAAAGGAAACAAAAGCCGCAATAAGCACAAGTGCAAGAAATTCAAGGTCACTTTTGCATAATTATTAGATAAATATCAACATAAGAGTGAAGACAAAAGTGCTTATCAGCCAACTAATGCAAAAGCATCAAGATCACCGCCAAGGCACAAATATGAGGATCGGTATTGGAAAAGTGAAAATTTTCATGCAACATATTCATATCCTTATTTTGGGCCGCCAATACCAATGTCTTGGATTTCTCCCTATGCTCGTGTAGATTCATATCCATCATGGGACAGGTATGATACAAGGGCACATTCTCCACGTTATTTTAGACCATCTCATCAATATTATGTAGCTCCGAGAAGATCAACATTTGAACAATCACATGTTAAAGACCGTTTCAATCCTAAGGAATCGGTCCAGAGCTCAAAGAAGAAGAAAGAGGTGGTCAAGCAAGTTTACCGTGTTAAAAGAGATGGTCGTAAGAGTGCAACTTCAGATTTGATCTCAAATGAAAAAGAGCCAATTAAAGTGTTGACATTGGCTACTAAAGGCAATGAGACGAAGCAACCAATTATTGAGAGTCAAAGTGCCAAATCTGAAGAAAAAAAGTTGAGAGTGCACAAGGTCAAAATAGAATCACAGCCAAGATGCCCACTCGGTTTATCGTATTGGCAAAAGAGGGAATTACAAAATCTTAGTGCACAAGAGCTGAGACAGAAGAACATGGCATGGGCTCCCAAGAGGATCAATCATAAAAAAAGGATGTGCATGCTTCTATTGCAATAAGTACAATAAAAGTAAAGAAAGAGAAGAATGGAAGCAACAAACAATTAAGCTGAAGGTGTGCATCACAACATCAAAATCTCCGGTTAGCACATCATTCATTTTCTTCAACCATGCCATTGATGCCTTTGCCATGGAATTCATCCATAGGTATGATCAATTACCCTCCATGGATTTATTTTGTTCCATGGATGCAACATAATTTTCTATATAATGACAGGGTATTACCAAATCACCATACATTTGGTTAGTTATGTTTTTGTTGCTAATACAAAAGGGCTGAAATATTTTATTGCTATTTCATTTGTTTATTTCGGCTATACATACTTTGGTGGGTGAATTCTACATGGACCTCATGGGAATGGCCGATACTTATATATCGCCCTAAGAATATCTAAGAATGGCCGGTGTGGTATTCTAACATCGTACTTAGTTCTAACATCGTCATGGTTGATTTTTTATTGAGCATCATATTGACATCATGCATAATATTGTTTTTAGATTGATCTCTCTAGTACCATGGAGATTATATATTGATGGTTAAATTTGTAACAATGGCCAAGGTGTTGGTGTTGTTTATTTATCTCCATATGAAGCTATTTTGTGAAGCCTCATGCCGCTTAAAATATTTTTGCACAATGATCAAAGCCGAATATGCATTGTTATTCGGATTGGAGCTTTGCCTTGCTATAGGTGCTATACATATTGAGGCTTCCGGTGATTCGTTATTAGTAGTGCAACAAATATCCAAGGGTTATCAACGTTTTGATGAATCACTTATAATTTATCTTTTGGTATGCCTAGATGCAAAATTTACCTTGGTTTGCTTTAAAATTGTTCATATATTTAGACATGACAATTCGAAAGAATTGGCACAGCAAACATCCGGCTACTATGTTAATCATGTTGTATTGCATTTCACTCAAGAGCCAATGCTTAGTCTCGTCAATATAGGTAAGGCCGAACCGAAGTCCATAGCTTCGGCCACTAATGAAATTTTTAAGCAGGCGAAAGTAAGGATTGGAGAAAGTATTGTTGATTATCTACAAAATCCTAGCAAAAGGGCGACCAATATGGTTCGGAGGATGACCTTGAGATACATATCTATGGTACTTTATCACCTGATTGTTAATGAAGCTGAGAAGGTTTCACCCAAGTTTGCATAAGAAAGTTCACATAAGACATGGTCGATATATACTTATCGTCCTAAGGACATATAAATGGCCGATGGAGTGTTGACATCGTCCTTAGAACAAACTTGGTACAAGTTATTTTTCGGCACGCTAGCTTTGCCGAAAAACAGGGGGGCATGTGTTGATGCTCAAAAGTGGCACGTTTATAAAGAGTGGCTTGAAGCTATGTCAAGAGTAATTCAAACTTACTATTTGTCGGGGATATACCCCGCGGTGTAAACCGGCTGGAAGTTAACCCGGCCGGACTTGGCGGTTTATCTGAAGACCCCGCTGACACTTGGCGAGTTACTAGCGACCCGCCCTGACCTGACGATTTACAAGCAACCCACCTGGTCATTATGACTCACTGGTGATCCGCCGTGCGGGATCGACGGATGACAAGGCCCAAAGCCCAGAAGGCCGGTTCACATTTAACGGTGGGCCGGTTTAAGAGGAAAGGCATGAGGAACATTATCTTACAAGGAGCTAAGACCTGGACTTTTATCCGGTTTGTATTAGAGATAGACTAGTCCTAATCCTAATAGGACTCCACATGTAAACCGCCCCTTCAACATATATAAGGAGGGGCAGGGCTCCCCAAAAGGGGACAAGATTGACAAGTTTCACAAGTTGGACAAGTTAGGTTTAGACAATAGCTCTCAAGATAGAGCACTCTTGTAACCCTGATCATCATCATCAATATCAATGAAGCAGGATGTAGGCTTTTACCTCCACCGTGAGGAGCCGAACCTGGGTAAAACATCGCGTCTCTCGTCCCGCTCAACACCTCTCAAGCTACCACATAGATGCGTTGGCCTCGCGACTAAGTCCTGACACTAAGGACATCTGCCGTGACAACTCCACGACAGTTGGCGCCCACCGTGGGGCACGCGCACGGTGGTGAGGAGTTCTTGGAGGGATCTCTTCTAGGGATCAAGGAGCTCGCAATTTTCCGGATGAGAAAGATCGATTTGAAAAGATCTGTATCAGTTTCAAGTTCATCGGTCCAGATTCATAATTTGGAAAGGTTTAGTAAGGGAAGTTAAAGTTGCAATTTAATGGTTGGTGTAAGTCGCCAGCATCATCGGCGTGTCAAGTTTCTGTCGTTGGCTCGCCAAAACCTGTATGATCAGAGTCATGATCACCGTTCAAACCGTCAATAGCAAAGGAAAAGTCAAGAAAAGAAAACAAAAGCGCCGAGGAGGATTCGATCCATCGCTAGCCACCAAATCCAGTTGACTTCGGTCAAAATAACTACAACCCGGAGAGGACTTTGAAACCTCCACGATTTCTGCTACAGCTGCGGCTGCGCTTCGACCGCCCGAATCACGTTCGATCGCCAGCTGCTGTGCTCCAACACCGTGCAGTCACGCCCAATCAGTTCAAGGACTGGTCAGATTTGCTCTATGTTCAGATTACTCCATCTTGAAGATCCATTAGCAAAAACATTGTGTGGGATTTTGAAGACATCAGGAGGGTCATACGTCCCTGAAAGTCAAAGTTTTATTATACCGACTGTACAAATCGGCCAGTCTCCGATCACATATGAAATTACAGTCAAACGACCCGGAATCAGACTTCGACGGGGAATCGGATTAGGATTCATCAAGAATAGCCACGACCCGGGCAAGCATCAACCACGCCGGGCTGGTTTCTCCGCCACTGCAAGCCGGCCGCGCCTCGTCTGGTTCCCGAGGCCGTGCCCCTGCGTTTCCTCCATCGCCCCCGACCTGCGGGCTGCTCTGACCCTGCCACTGTATGTCAACCCGCCCGGAGGAGAGAAATTCGGTCTGCCTCCGTCTCCGGTTGACATCGACGGCTCCTTCGCGCGGACGCCCCCGCACGGCGCCTTCGCCCGCCCGCGCCGGCTCTGCATCCGCACGCTCACGAGTGCCGGCCCCGCCTTCTCCTGCTTCGTCCGGGTTGCCTCAAGTCGGCCTTGCAAGTACTGAATCGCCCGCGCGCTGCAGGCCTCTGGGTTGTCTTCGCCGCTTCGCGAGTATCCTGGCTGTTTTAGCTGCTGCCTTGGACCGGGCCATTCCCGTGGTCGTTGTTAAACCGCCCAGTCGAGGGTTTTCTTCGTCACCTGCCTCTGCTGTCATATGCTCCCCTAACAGCAAGAAGGAAAAGATAAGATGCAAAGGAGAAAGATAAAGGAAGGTCACGTGGGTGATGTACTGCATCACATCAGAGGAGACATATTTATCCACTATCAGCATCCGGTTCATCTAACAAAATACATCAGGTGCTATCTGTTTCATCTGTTTCTTTTTTGTACATATTGTTTTTCTGAGAACAATCACTTGGTCTGTGTTGTTTTCTCACAGGACCATTATTTATTCCAAAGGGTGTCGCAAAAGGGGCCAGCATTGTTTTTACGCTAGCGCTTGTCCGTGCGGTGCTGCGTGACGGATACATGCACAAGTCATCGCTCCCGCTACATCAACACAGTGCAATTAACTCACCCGTCCGCACCGGATTACGACACCGTGGCCGGCTCACCCGTCTGCGCCGGTTTACAATACCGCAGACAACTTACCCGTCCTTTCCGGCGGCCGGGTTTCTTACCAGTGCCGGCTTACAACGCCGGGGCCGGTTCATCTGTCCGAGCCACCTCTAATACTGTGGACGTCTCTACCGTCCGTTTATTGCGGCCTGGTTTACATCGACACACCAGGGCCGCATCTATCTGCATGAGCTGTTTATTGAGTATGAACAAGTCACAGCTTGGGTAGCCCGGTTTTCTTTCAACAATTTGGAAGCAATTATTATGTATTATCAACCGTCGTCTGCACTGGATGGTTCAATGGACATGCACACAAGCATAACACAATAGCTATGCTTTTCCCTATACATACACACACACACACACACACACACACACACACACACATATATATATATATATATACATATATATATATATAGTGTTACTATTCATCATCCAAGGTGCAGAATAAGTTATTCTTCACCCGAGGTAATCTTATGATCATTTCATAATTAAATTACGTTTAGAATTCAAATAGTTACATTCCTATTGATTCACTATGTAAAATTTGACATAAAAAATAAAAATATAGGTCATAAGACAAGAAAATTTGTAGTTTATGTATATTTTAGACTATGTTTTTACGTTTGTAATTTTACGTAACATAAAATATTTTTTACGACGATTATATATTTTCTTACGGTTTCTTTTTACGTCGGAAATAGGACAAAATTTACGGAACGTAAAATTACGGTGCATTGATAGTAAAATAAAGGGGGTGAAGAATAACTATTCCTCAACCAGGGTGATGAATAGCGCGACCCTATATATATATACATATACATATACATATATACATATATATATATATATAGTGTTACTATTCGTCACCCAGGATGCAGAATAAATTATTCTTCACCCAAGGTAATCTTACGGTCGTTTCCTAAATAAATTACGTTTACAATATAAATAGTTACATGCATATTGATTCAATATGTAAAATTTGGTGTAAAAAAATAAAAAATAGATTATAAGACCGGAAAAATCACATTTTATGTACGTTTTACACTATGTTCTTACATTCGTAATTTTACGTAACATAAAATATTTTTTACAGCGAGTACATATTTTTTACGTTCTCTTTTTATGTATGAAATAAGACAAAATTTATGAAATGTAAAAATACGCTGCATTGATGTCAAAATACGCCGCATTACATTTCTTTGACATACCTACTACCCACTGACCATCACCACGCACACATGCAAGCTCGCTTGTAGAGACAGGTGCAAAACAACAAATATCATATGAGCGCAATTTGCCACTTCAGAAAACACACACACACACACACACACGAAACATTTGGGAATGAGGCGTGACACATTACTTCTATGTGCCTTGAGTTGATCCAAATTAGTTTCATGATTGGAGAATTCATGGTAAAACCCACCTTGTCAGGAAAAAGGGAGGAGCAGGAGGAGGCAGGTTGAGGCCTCATTTGGTTTGTAGGAACTTTGTAGGAATCTCATAGGATAGGATTTGCAAAGGAAAAATTCCTTTGAAGCCCTTTAGGCCTTTTTTGGTTCATAGGATAGGATTATCATAGGAATAGGAATTTTGTAGGAAATGAGATGGCATGTATCTTAAATCTTATGAGTAGGAATAGGAAACGAGATGTTATTTGGTTGACACCAAATGAATTTTTCCATTGAGTTTAGGCTCATTTTTATTTTCCTATGAAATATGAAGGATAGGAACCAATCCTATGTAGGAATAGGAACCTATTCCTATAAACCAAAGGGCTCTAAAGGAAAAAAATCCTATAAGAATCCTATCCTCTAAAATTTCTATGAAATCCCTCCAAACCAAAGGAGGCCAAGTTTGTAGGAATGGATTCCTATTCCTATGTAGGATAGGAATCAATCCTTCACATTTTGGAGGAAAAAAAACATTAGCCTAGACTCAATGGAAAAATTCCTATCCTATGCATTAAATGACATCTCTTTCTATATAGGAATTGAGATGTATGTCATCTCACTCCCTATAATTTTTCTGTTTATATAAAATTCCTATCCTATGAACCAAAGAAGGCCTGAGGTTTTGGTGCAACACCAATTGGAAACTTCACCGGATGGTATCATAGTCATCCGTGTCGGCAGCGCCTGTCATTGTTTTGCTGGCAGTGCATCAAATTGATGTTGTGTCGTGTGCCTTGACCGAAGGGTTCCTGTCCAAGTTTGAGTGAAGCTGATTGCTATTCTAGCATACAGACGCCACAACACATTTTGCACAAATGGACCAGAGTGTTCAAATTCAGTTGAGATTAGGTGTTGCATGCTGCTCCAACATTTTCAATCTATTAGAGATACACATCTCTTTAGTGCGACGATGCTTTGTACATTTTTTGAGTGGATAAGTAAAAGGAAAAAAAATACTCGTACAAGTGCTTGTTAATATACATCGCACGAGCAAATACTTAGTCTATTTTTATCCGCATATTAGGTTTGATTAGAGTCAATATATTTTGACCAAATATATATTGTTAAAAATATCAACACCAATATTAAATATGTACAATATAAAAATATAGTCCATGATGGTTCCAATGATAATGATTTGATATTGTGAATATTAATAATTTTTTCTTTAAACTTTTGCAAACTTCAAGGAATTTGGCGTCAGACAAAACTAATATCTCTACTACTTAAAAAACACGTAAGGTTCCATTTCCTGTTAGGCAGAACGCTTGGCCCAACCTCACATACGTTGACTTACAAAACAAAGTTAGTTTTCTCTGGTAAGTCAATAAGTTATTACCAAATAAATGATTATCCAATAAAACCCTAAAATTTATTGGAAAACGTTTCCCATCGGCAGACCAGCCGAAGCTTCGGCCGGTCGTGTCGCTAGCTCCCGCGCGCGTAGCACACCCACCAATACCAAGGAGCCACACGTCCTTGCGGGCCTACACGTAGCGCTTCGTCTTTTTCCTATCTTCTTCCTCTCAGGAACTCTCCCTCTCCCGATGCGGGCAGCCATGGCCGCGCTCCTCCCCTCGCTCTGATGCTTGTCTTCGTTGCTGGACACTCTCCTCTCCCTTTTCCCCATGCTCGCCGCCATGGCCTCCTCCTCCTCCTCAACCCCTCGCCCCCTCCCCCACCCACCCCGCCCCCAATCTCCCTCCTCGTCTCCCTCAAAGCTCGTCACCATGGCCGCCTCCTCCTCCATCCCCACCCCAAATGCTACAACCGATGTGCTCACCGTTGGAACTCATGTGGCTGCGCGCTGCATCGCACGACCATGGCTATGAGCTATTTTACTCAGGGGAGGCCATGATTTTTTTCTCTTGACGAGCTGGAACCAACCACCATGGCAAGAGGAGACATGGCCGCCGGCGTGGCGTGCTGCAACCGGGCATGGGGAGCTGCAACCGTGGCCACAAGAGCTGCAACCACAGTCCAGTGCAGCTGCAACCGCTGTCTATGGAGCTGCATCGATTCTAGCAAGAAAATGCATCGTTGTGCGATGCAGCAAAACGCGATTGCGGTTGTAGCTATATGGCATGCTGGTGGTAGCATGCACCACGCCTCCCCTCCCGCTTGAAGCTCGTCATGGCTCTGCGTGGTGACCATCCCATCTCGCCGGTGACTAGGTGACCACGGGGAGCTGCAACCGGGGGCGACGGGGTGCTACTGCGGGGATGTCCATGTGCTGCAACCCCGCGGCGGCCGGGGTGCGTGACGACGATGACCGAGGTGACCGCAGGCTGCAACCACAGCTTTTCTGTCGCCGATAGCCGTTTGAAGCTTTTTTGATATATGGTTGAAGATTTCTATGTCAATGTTTGCAACTTTTTCTCTGGTTGCATTGTCTGGTTGGAGCTTTTTTGTCCATCGGTTGAAGATATTTTCAAACACGGTTGAAGATTTTTCCATCCACGCTCGAAGCTTTTTGTAAACGTTTGAAACTTCTTTCGTTTTGAGCAGTGCTTTGGTTAAAGCTCTCTCCTATCATATGGTTGATACTTTTTTCATCTAAGGTTGAAGCATTTTTGCATCAGCAGTTGCTAATCCCCCCTGATTCGCAATGCTGGTTGAAGCTTTTCTATCTAGGGGTTGAAGCTTTTCCATCCAGGGGGTTGAATCTTTTTTCCAGCGTTTGCAACACAGGGCATGTGCGACGGTTCAAGCCTTGGCTCGATTCAGTCGTGTGCTCGTCATCCATGGCGCGCGACCGGTGATCGTCGCCACCGGAGCTCTGACCGTTGCAGCAGAGTTGTGGCCGTCGCCGGAGGGAGCTGCAACCGGGAGGCACATGCTGCTGCATGCGTCCAGCCGGCTTGAAACACAGGCGAGGGCGGCAATCGGCAGTGGGGGCGGTGCCCGACGGCGAGGGCGGTGAGGGCGGTGACCGGCGTCGGGGACGGCGAAGCTCAGTGGTGCTTCAAGGCCGGCGGCCTCGCTCATCCATGACGGCTAGATGCGTAGGAGGAGGAAGAAGAAGAAGCTGGGGGCGATTTGTTTTTTTGTCTAGATCCAACGGCAGCGCGGCTCACATCGAACGGCCTGGGCTGGACCGGCCGAAACTTTCGGCCGGCGCGCCGGCGCGTATAAGCGCCCAAATTTATTTAGATAGGTAAATGATGGGCAGAATTTAATAAACATTTATTTACACAATCACATTAATATAGATAGGTAAATCATGGGCCAACGTACTAGAATAGTTATGCTGAGATAGTACATATGCTGACAAAACTATCCCACAAGGACCCGCTCCTCTCGTCCTCCCGCTAGGGTTCCCCCCTCCCGCCGCCGGCCTCCTACCGCCGCCGGCCGCCGGCGCGGGCGCCCCAGCGCCTCCCCTGCCCCACTCCCCCTCCCCTCCCCCCCGTACCCTCCCCACGTCGCCCCCCGAGCGGGGCGACCGGGGCGGCTCCCCTATCGCGCCGCCTAGTCCGCCCCGTACCTCCTCCTCCTGCCGCTGCCGCCGGCCGGCGCGGCGCCGTGGCCTGGCTGGCGGTGGCGGCCTCCTACTCTTCCCCGACGTGGATTCTTGGCTCGGGCGGCGTTTCCAGCGGTGGTGTCCCTTGGCCTATGGCGGCCTGGTGGCGGCTGGCGGCGACCTGTCGCGGTGGTGGCGACGCCCTTTGGCGGTGGGGCGGCGGGATGGCGCAGGTCGGCCGGCGGCGTGACCCCGGCCCAGATCTGGGCCCTATGGGCCCCATCTGAGTCCTAGCGGGCCGGTCTTGGTGTTGCCTTGCTGCTCTTTGCGCGGTGATGAGGTGGAGCGGCTCGGACGGCGGGCGGCGGCGCTGTTGGCACGTCTTCTGCAGCGCGAAGGCGGGGGCTTTACGAGCATTTGAGTGCCTGACCGGACCTGTGTGCCCACGGGTCTGGTTTGCCCCTGCTATTGCATCTGGTCGGTTACCATCGTTGACGGTGGAGGTTGAGCCCTCCCACGTACCGACGGTGCTGCTGCCCTAGTCCCGGCTCCTCCTCATCGTTGTGCAGACCCTACTTCGTGGTGCCGTGGTGAGACGGCGTGGAAGCTTCTAGTCCGTTTTGGCGCAGGGTGGTGGTCGGTTTGATGGCGCGCTCCGGAGCGCCTGAGGGGTGGGTTGGGATAAGGAGAAATCCCTGTCGGCTTGGCCGACACCGGCGTGGCAGCACTTGCGGGTGTCGTCAGTCCTTCCTGGAGGGCGTTGGGGCGACCCTTCCTATCCCCTCGCCGCGTACCCAGGGAAACCCTTCGCAGCAGCGTCGTCATCGTCGCATCCCTTCTTGGAGGTGTTGCTTGGTGCCAGCATTTCGGAGTCGTGGAGCTTGGCGGGAGTTCTCTGGTGGGCGCAGCGGTCGCGAGGCTTCTTCGTTTTTCGTTGATCCGCCATTCTTGGCATTTGTTTCTTTTTTGTTTTCTCTTCCATTTCTTTTGGGCGTGACTATGCTGCTTCCGCCCCAGCACCTATCGTTGGCTGTATCGTGGTGGTTGCTTTGTAATACAAAGCGGGGGGAAACCCTTTCTCGGAAAGACAAAACTATCCAGTTCGAACTAAGCAAGTAAGTGTTTGCTCTTGTCTCATTCCATTGGTGTATGGATTTATTTTTATTATTTCAAAAGTGACAACCAGGCCATACATGTGCATATGAGCATGCTCTTGTCTTGAACAATGAGAAAAACTGGTGTACAAAGTGGCCACATGGGTACACCAATGCATGTGTGTGCATGGAATATCCACCCTGCAATGAGGCCCTAGAAACGAAAATACATGCGATTATGAAGGGAGTAAGTCTTACTATCCAACGCTCAAATCTCCCTGTTCAGCTTCAATCAGATTACACCGTTGCTCTTGCCACACTTGCTAATGGGTCTCTGGACAAGTCAGCATATAGTCACCTCTTGACGAAGATTAGAGGTTTAATGAATAATAGGGTGTTCGTTTTGGTAAAAGTTTCTCATGACCAGAATAGGATTGCACATAGCTAGTTTAACAAACTATGGCAGATCTGGGGATATCACTGCGTGATGGCTTAACCAATTCTCCCCTTTATTTCTGAACTCGTTGCTAAGGATTGTAACTCTATGATCTTGGAATAAAAATACTCTGTTTCCCTTGGTCTTTTTTGGAATATCTACCCACCTGACTGATGGAACGTCACACACCCCATGTACAGTCGTGCACATCTAGATTGTGACAACTTACAGATCCTGAGTATGTGGGATGCATCCACTTCTTTGAGAGTCTTGCACATATAGATTGTGACAACTAACAGATCCTGCGCATGTGGGGTGCATCCACCATGAGTTATTTCTTTGATTGCACATGATTGTGACAACTTACAGTCCATTGTTTCTTTGAGAGTCGTGTAGATCTAGATTGTGACAACTTACAGATCCTGCATATGTGGGATGCGTCCATTGTCTGTTCTTTCTTCAAGAGTCGTGCTATGTTTTCTGTTTTTTTTGTGTGTGGCAAAGTTTGTCTTGTTCAGACATTTACATAACATCTTGATGAATTTCTTCTTGTTTCAAAGTGTATCATAATGCTTCACCGTGTACCAACAAATACAATACACAACGTAACATTATGATACGGACCTATTGTCATTTCTGCGCCAAGAACTAGGCTAGAATATTACATCTTTTTGGTGTTGTTCTTACTTAGCAAGTTAGCATGATGCTGGGCAAAACCAAAAAGTAGAGGTTATTTATTTGTAGGAACTTCTGTTGTTAGCACATTTGGAGTATAACTCCGTTGTTGACTGCCTTTCCATTGTTAAGATGTTGGAGGCATTTTTTTGCGGTTGAAGATGTTGGAGGCAATTGCTACTGATGATAGCAGGCATAGTCCAAGTTTGTTAACTGGCCACATCTGGCATCATAATTACATGCCTTGATATTTTCCTGCTGTCAATTTTCGGCGGTGTCACCAGAAATAATAAGAACCGGGCGTGCACAAAGACAGAACAACAAACTATTCTGAAAGCTCATCTTTAAAAACAAACTATTTTGGAGATCAATATCAGTATGCATTATAACAGGCGTACACACGACATCAACCGTGTACAAGTTATTACAGCCATGTATATCTCATATATAAAAGCAAGTGTTATTTCTGTGGTCCATGCAGTGGTGTAGTGAATAGTCCTCTTAGTTCATTGAAACTAAAGATGCCATGACATTGCACTCTTAACTTCTCTCATGTACGTGCTTTAGGAATTGTGCGAATCAACGAGGCTCTAAGCGTGTGGCTCTCTTACTCTGTGGAGTCTGAACAAGGTAGAAACTGAAGCAATGTGTTGGACCATCGTGTCTTCTGAATTCTGATCATGTACGCAACGGATTGCAGACATAAGATAATTCATACTGCATGAAGACCAATTTGAATTTATTGCCACGAGTTCTATCAAGAGAAGGGATTTTTTCGGCAAGAGGGGACATGTGCATGCAGACATGTCGGTGGTTCTGCCATAACGAGAGCTAAAAGAAACCATGAATTGCAGTGAGCAGGTAGACCACGTTTCTTCACTCGCTAGGTACGTTCGTGGTTCAGGTTGGCCTTTTTTATAGGGTGAATGGTCACAACAAACATATATAGGGCACCGCCCATTGGCAGAACTTGGAAAAACCTTTATCATCACAAAATCCAAACCTGAAATGTGCATGCACTTGCAATGGAGAGAGACTCTCTCTTGATTG
>NC_041388.1:543038071-543040738 GCF_002162155.2 Triticum dicoccoides
AGAGAGAGAGAGAGAGAGAGAGATGACCATACACATGTGATGGGATTTGGGAAGCAGTGGGGAAGGAGGTGCAACTGGTCTCTATGTTGTCGCTTGAGCTGATCGAAATTAGTGCCGTCAACTGAAAATTTGTGGCAAGATTTGGCAAATCATAAGTGAGGAGACGGGCAGTGTGTTCATCAGAACCGGATAGTATATACCCGTATTTACCTACGTTGTCCAGCAAGTGCGCTTCTCCAGTGGGGAGTGCAGCATGTTGTTACTCCATAGGTTGTACTCTCTCCGTCTCATAATATAAGATGGTAGTCAATGGCGGATCTAGAATTCTACCAACATGGAGGCAAGCACGGGCAATGATGGTTGAACAGCACAAAAAAATGAGTATATATTGTACATAAGTATGCACTAGTAAAAGTAAATTTGCAATTTTTTTGTGGGGACCATGCCCCCTACGACCCCACCCCTAGATCCACCACTGATGGTAGTACATTATGAGATGGAGGGTGTATGTCTCACGGAAAGGCTTCCACACCGCAGTATCCAACAAGCTAGTTGCTGCCGGGCTGGTGAGCATACAATAGTTTGCACAAATGGACTTGGAATTCAGTTGAGATCAAATGTTGTTTGCTACTCATAACATTTTCAGCTCGTATCCGTTTAGTTAGCATGTGTCCCACCCCGAGTCACACACACATGGCAGGCCAAGAGGGATGGAGAGTAAAAGCGGCTTTCTGTGTGATAAGGTGGCACATGCAAAACACAGAATTGCTGCACAAATAGCTCAATTACACATCATATCAGATAGATGGGGACAAGCAGGGCATTTCCATGCCTAAACTATGACATATGAATCACATATACATTTGGTTTCTCTAATATACACATCACCATTGTTTCTAAGGAAGTTTTCCCTGCAGTGGGCCAAAGTTATTCTAGGAAGTGCGTTGAAGACTCGGAAGACACATGTTTGCGGGGTCGTATGAAACATAGAGACCAAGACTACAAGACCAGAACGAGTTCCGCAAGTCACATTAAATAGAGTGATATCCATCAAGTCCGATTAACTGTTAACTCGTGTACAAATCAAGCCAAGGAGTGAACTGTGTCAATCACCAAAACTAGAAGAGGTCAAACTGACCTTCAGAACGCCACCTTATTGGATAAGGATTGAGGCTATAAGTTTGCATGTTAGTCATCCTTGTCACATGCATGTTACTTGATTTTGTTTGCAGGCAACTTAATTTATTATTAGGTAGTATTTCCTCTGTCCAAAATGTTAGGTATATAATTTTTCTCAGATGTTCAATATCTCTATGTTTGACCAAGTTTATAGAAAAGGATATTAACAATGAAGATACCAAATGAATAAAATATGAAACCATAGTTTATGAAACTATATTTTCCATGTTGTAATCGGCGTCTTTGTTGATGCTTCGTTAGCACCTTTGTATCTCGTCGTTTACTTTTCTTTCTGATTTGTTGTAGTGTCAACTTTTAAGGGCTTCATTAATTTGAAGACCGTCGGCTGTCTTCTATCTAAAGAAAGCTTTAAGCATGACGAACGGAAAACCGCACAATTACGCTAACACATATTTGACTAGGTGTTTTGTTTCTTTGACGCCGAAGCCTTGACTTGCAACCAACGAAAAAAAGTTAGCCAACCTAGAGCAGGGCCGGTCCTGAGATTTTGGGGGCCCGGGGCGAAACTAAAACTCAGGCCCCTTATCTTATATAAACATTATGACAATCATAATGGATACGAGATTTATAATGAGCTCACTTATGCTTGTATACCTGCCGCCATAACATGGTTTGTGCCATGGCGTGTAGGTGATCCTCTTGTGAGATCCACAAGTGTGCGATCAGGACGAGTCCTTATAATTCTGGCACTGTGTGCTCGACATGGTACTTTCATTGTCTGGGTTTATTAGTCGCCTTCGATTTTTGAACATATTTTTGACCTAAAAATTGACAAATAAACCATGTGTTATATCTCACGAAATCGTAGAAAACATCCTTAGAATACTGATCCAATGATATACTTTTTGGCATATGAATCATTTTTATGAGTTAAATCTAAACGGCTTTAGGGTCAAAATTCAAGAGGATCTAATAAATCTGGACATAAATATAGAATGCTCTGAATAAACACGTAAATAAACCCTAAATCCATATTTATATGTTGAATGGCGCAAGTTATTATGCAGAAATAAATTAGTTAGTTCAAGCGAGGAATGGTAACATGATGCACCTGGGATCGGTTGACTCGGCGTCGGTAATCGGACGACCGACGCTCAATGATGATACAATATGAATTGGCGTCAGGCCCTAGCGGAGGTGCTCGACTATGTGTATTGGATTCGGATGATCAGGCCCCAGAGTAGGAATCCCCTCAGCCTTAGATTAATAAATCGGTTCGGTGACCGCCGCTGGCAAAAGAAACAGGAAGAGCGAGATCAGGGGCTGTTAATATGGAATAGTGATCTGAATTTGAAGGTACAAACGGGGTACACATCGATGGGGAAAGTCGCGATCCTAGGAAGGTTGCCTCTCTGCATGATCGAAGGAAGGGCTACCTCCGAAGATCTGCTCGTCAGCCTCGCTGGGCATGGCCCATGGGCTAAGTGCATATACCTCGGGAGGGCCCCCTGATCTTTGGGGCCCGGG
>NC_041388.1:543041125-543047464 GCF_002162155.2 Triticum dicoccoides
CCTGACCTAGAGGATAACATTGTAGATGAAGTTTCTAGTGATACAATTACAAGCCTTAAGCCCTTAAGAAAATCCAGCTAACAAAATTTTGTGACATACCTGCAATTTCAATGTTGTAATCTCAAGGTTAACGACTTCATTCATTTAAAGCCGGGTTGATGCATTCTTCCTAAAAAATAGACTTTTAGCATGCAAGATGGATGGAAAACTACATAATTATGCTAACATAGATTTGACTCAATATTTTTGTTCCTTTAATTTCCAAGCCTTGACCTGTAACCACCTAGAAAAGACACCCAACCTAGAGGATACCATTGTTGACTAAGTTTTGGTGATACAAGCCCTTTAGCCGCCCTTAGGAAAGCCCTGCCGACGAAACTTTGTGACATGCATGCAATTTTGATGTTATAATATCAACCGTTAAGGGCCATTAATTTAAAGCCGGATGTATGCCTTCTTTCTGAAAAAAAAGCTCTTAGCTAGATGGGTGGAAACCGCACAATCATGCTAACACATAGTTCACTGGACCTTTTGATTTTTGATTTCGAAGCATTGACCTGCAACCACCCATAAAAGATAGCCAACCTAGAGGATAAGGTCGTTGATGAAGTTCTTAGTGATACAAGCCCTTTGGCTTTAATTAGGAAAATCCGGCTAAACAAATTATGCGACATATATGTAGTTTTGATATTGTAGTGTCAACTGTTAAGGGATTTGTTAATTTAAAGCTGGGTAGATGCCTTCTTTCTAAAAAACAAACTTTCAGCCAGATGGATTGAAAACCACACTATTATGCTATCATAGAGCTTTTTGTTTCTTTGACTTGGAGGCCTTGACTTGCAACCACCCAGAAAAGACAGGATAACGTTGGTGGCGAAGTTTTTGGCGATACAAGCACTTTGGCCCTTAGGAAAATCCTGTACCTGGGTGATGGAAATTTGTGGCATACATGTAATTTTGATGTTGTAATGTCAACTGTTAAGGGCTCCAGTAATCTAAAGCCGGGCGGATGCCTTCTTTTTATATTTTTTCCAGCTAGATGGATGAAAAAACACACGATCACGCTAACACAGAGTAGACTAAACGTTTTGTTCCTTTGAGTTCGAAGCCTTGACCTACAACCACCCAGAAAAAGACAGCAAACCTAGAGGATAACCTTGTTGACAATGTTTTTAGCGATACAAGCCCTTTAGCCCTTAGAAACACAACTCGCATGCATATATGTAGAAAATTAAGATGGCACCTCTTGCGTCCATTCGTTAGTCTGCGCACAGCTAGCTTCTCTGTGGGTTCACTTATATTGAACTCATATTCGCACGTAAACGGGCAAGGTTTATATAGTGAAGTCAGACTCCAACTTGAGTAGGATCGAAGTTATGCATGCATGCACCACGCCGCGAGACCATGACCTTATGCCTATTTAAGGCCTAGCTTGTCTCTATTGGCTACAACCCCAGGCTGCAGTACAGGTATCCAGTCAAGAGAAAAATCAATGTCACTAGGGCAAAAAAGAGCAATGGAAAGCTTGCTGGTGGTTCTCTCGCTAGGAGTCCTCCTCCAGCTCGCCGGCTGCAGCCCTCCGCCGGACCCGGTGATGTGCACGCATGGCACGTCCAACTGCACGATCACCAACACGTACGGCTCCTTCACGGACCGCACCATCTGCCGCGCGGCCAAGGTCACCTACCCGCGGACCGAGCAGGAGCTCGTCGCGGCCGTGGCAGCCGTGGCGTCCACGAAACAGAAGGTGAGGGTGGCCACCAAGCACTCCCACAGCATTCCCAAGCTGGCGTGCCCCGGCGGCGACGACGGCACCATCATAAGCACGGCTTGGCTCAACCGGACGGTGTGCGTCGATGCAGCGAAGCGGCTCATGACGGTGGAGAGCGGCATGCTCCTCCGGGACCTGGTCGAGGCCGCTGCCGCCGCGGGGCTGTCCCTGCCGCACTCGCCGTACTGGCACGGCCTCACCATCGGGGGCCTCTTGAGCACGGGAGCGCACGGGAGCTCGCTGTGGGGAAAGGGAGGCGGCGCGCACGAGTACGTGGTCGGCCTGAGGATCGTAACTCCGGCGCCGGCGAGCGAGGGGTTCGCCATGGTGAGGGAGCTCGGGGCTGACCACCCGGACCTGGACGCGGCGAAGGTCTCCCTTGGGGTTCTCGGCGTCATCTCTCATGTGACTCTGGCCATGCAGCCGTTGTTCAAGCGGTCGGTGACGATGGTGAAGCGCGACGACTCGGACTTCCAAGAGCAGGTAGCCCGGTGGGGTCATCTTCATGAATACGGCGACATAACGTGGCTGCCTCACCAGGGCAAGGTGATCTACCGCCAGGACGACCGCGTCGACGTCTCCACCCCGGGCAACGGCCTCTACGACTTGCCCCTTTTTCGCACCACCCCCACGCGCGAGCTCATCGATGCAAGAGCCGCCGAAGAGCGGCTGCAGGACAATGGCACCGACACCGCCCGGTGCGAGGCGGCGCAGCAGCAGGCGGCCGCGTCGGAGCGGCTGAATATATTCACCAACGACGGCGTCTCCTTCACGGGATATCCGGTGGTGGGGTACCAGCACCGCATCCAGGCATCCGGCCCGTGTCTCAATAGCCCAGAGGATGGACTCCTCACTTCCTGCGCCTGGGACCCGCGTATCCGAGGCTCCTTCTTCGACAACTCCGGCTTTAGTGTCCCACTGTCCAAGGCACCGGCATTCATCGCCGACATGCAACGTCTCAGGAACCTCAATCCGGACTTGTTTTGTTCTTCTGTCGACGCCAGGATAGGCGTGCTCCTACGATACGTGAAGGCGTCATCCGCTTATCTTGGCAAGCCGGAGGACTCGATCGGTGTCGACATCATCTATTACCGGAGCCACACCGAAGGCATGCCGCGTGCGCATGCCGATGTGGTGGACGAGATCGAGCAAATGGCGCTGCGTAAGTACGGCGGCATCCCGCACTGGGGTAAGAGCCGCAATTTCGCCTTCGATGGTGCCATCGCGAAGTACCCAAAAGTCCATGAGTTTCTTAAGGTGAAAGATAGGTACGATCCAGAGGGGCTCTTCTCCAATGAGTGGACTGACAAGGTTCTTGGTATCAATGGAAGTCCCAACATCATCAAAAAGCGTTGTGCCATTGAAGGACTCTGCGTCTGCTCCAACAACTCGCACTGTGCTCCGGAGCAAGGCTACTTCTGCAGGCCAGGGAAGGTGTACAAGGAGGCTCGTGTGTGCTCATTCTTTAAGGATTACTAAGGATGTCAAATTTGGCAGAGCCGTACATTGCACCACGCTCGTTTCTGGTTGCTTGTGGACCTGAAAAATAATGATTTGCTTTTCCTTGGTATATACGAGGATATATATGTGAACTAGGTAGGTACTATTGCCAACTACGTATCAATCTATCTAGCCAATAATGATGTTTTAGTTTCTTGTTTGTCAATTATACTTTGGGAACAGACACCGAGCCATCCACCTGTCCAACGGTTGAATGTTGTAGCCTGCCGTATGATTTGATGCAGATCTTTCAATGTAAGAATGCAGTAGATTTCCCCATAAGTGTATGGCATCAGTTTATTGCAAATTATTGGAAGAAAGATGAGTATTAAATACTCCATCCGTCACATAATATAAGAGCGTTTTTGACAGTAAATAGAAAATTAGATGTGTTTGTAGCTTTAGTTTTCCTGGGCATGAACCGGTATGGTGGTGTTTGGAAACCTTGCTGATTAAAGCATGCAGATAGTAGAATTGGCCCTTAAGAACTAACTTGAAATCTCCCTCTCTAATTCTGATTAGCCATTCCTAATCTTATCTTAGGATGAAAGCTAGCATTAAAAAACATAAAATAGTAGCTACTTATTGATTTCAGAGCA
Source organism: Triticum dicoccoides (assembly GCF_002162155.2). NCBI lineage: Eukaryota > Viridiplantae > Streptophyta > Magnoliopsida > Poales > Poaceae > Triticum > Triticum dicoccoides. The sequence goes on from NC_041388.1 coordinate 543,044,996, forward strand.
GTTGTAGCATCCTTAGCAGTTTTTTTTGCGACAAGGCCTAGGACTATATATTAAGTATCACACATCCTTACAAAAACACCCTTACAGAAAAATAAAATTACATTCAAATCCATAGGAGTGCCAAAATTCTTCTTTCTCCTGCATCCACTGCCGGCGCACCGTGAACATAGTTTGATGCCGTTTCAGGGCCTCCGCCTCGACGGAGCAATTTTTTTAAACCTAGGGACTTGTAGTAGCAGTGGTCGGATCGTCGGTATAGACCAGGAGATGCCGACATATGCGATTTGTGAGGCAAATCACCGCCTCGGAGAAGAAAATGCCAATAAGGGCATGTAGAAACTCTGAAGACCATGAAAGTCAGCCAAATCCGAACGGAACTACCAAAACCTAAACTGATCAGATCTCGAAAGACCTGTGGAAGACACAGCTCCATACGCCCTTCGTCAGTGATAAGCTTATCCACTGAATGAGGTAGCCGTGGCCGATATTATTCCTACCGGCGTAGGGGGTGGCCGCCTAGCCATCCCAAACCAAACATGAAGACTCTGTGAAGAAAACCTGAAGCAAATTTCCCACGTTGTTGCACACAGGATCTGGTCTGAGGAGCTCATCGCCGTCCAGAACCATGCACTGATGCCCTCTTATATGATAACATTACTGCCGAGCAACACCTAAAGGTAGGTCATCAGTCGAGCTTTTATTTCCTTCGACATCCACAGTAGCCCTCGAACACCTCCTCAGCAGGCCGCCTTGATCAAAACCTCCCCGGTGTCGAGCCATGGGGGCGGCAAGAAGGGTAGGCGACGAGAGGCACCTAGGGTTCTCGGTCAGCTGCCTCGGACCTCTCTCTCACAAAGCAGTGTGCTCATTAGATGTTGGTGTGTGCATGCGTGTGTTCGTGTGCGCGCGCGTGTGTGCGTGGGCGCGCGCGCGCACACACACACACACAATCTAAGTCTCTATAAACTGCTAGGTTTTTTTTGCAAGATTTTCCATACTAAGGAGTTGTCAGGTACGACATCTCCATTTCACATGATGATCATCCATACAGTAGTCCATTTCACATGATGATCATCCATTCAGTAGTCAATTACATTCCTATGTAAGTACGTTTCCTGGAATCACCTGTGTGGAGACAAACAATGATAGGTTTTTCTATCATATAGATGTTGAATACTCCTTTCATTCCTAAATATAAAACGTTGGGGGAGTGTAAACTGAACTCCCCCAACATCTTATATTTAGGAACGTAGGGGGTATGAGTCAAGAAGTTGAGAGTATACATTTTGCCATGTTCTTCACTGGCTAGCCAGCCAGGCCGGTTGAGCCGTTGAGGTCGTCTTTTTATAGATTGATTGATGAAAGGTCGCTACCACCTATCAGTGTATTTAGGGGCACACATGTAATGTACTTGGACCGAGGGTTCCACAACCATATATAGCGACTTAACTGGCCACAATCCATCACCACGACCACTCACATATGCATGCTCTTGCATTTTCATTTCTAGAAGCACTTGGGCAATAACAGAGATCGTATCCTATTGGTCATATTGGCACAACATGGGAGAACTTTCTCCCTTTATAATGCAAACTAGAAAGGTTTATTACACAGTCTAGCGGTTCTCTCTCAGAGATCAAATTGGGGACTCACACACATAGACAGAGATGGCTGGGGCCGGCCATGTGTATTTGTGATAGGACTGGGATGCAGCGGGAAAGAAGGTGCCACGCGCCAGTTGTCTGTCTCTTGAGTTGATCCATATTAGTTCCACGACCGGAGATTTCATTGCAAGATGGGCGAAATCAGGAGGAAGGGGAGAGGCCCAGGAGGCATGCTCATCTTGTGATGCAGCGGCAAATGAAGAAGGGTTTGGGTGGTACAAGTGTTGGGCAGCACGTGTCGTTGTTTTACAAGTGTTGGGTTCCGGAGAATATGTATGCATGGAGCAATGCATGCCCATGGGTGCATGGTTTTTTCTATGCATGTATTATTTGGAAAGTGCCAGCCCAGGCGATAGACGTAGACATGCGTATGCTCTTGTCTTCAAGGTCTGTTGGGAGATTATTAAGGAGGATATTTTGCGTGCGGTCACCCACTTCTCAAACTTGCACACTTCCAATCTTCATTGGCTCAATTCAGCAAACATCACGCTCATACCAAAAAAGGATGGCGTGGAAAGTATCTCTGACTTTCGCCCAATTAGCCTTATTCATGCCATTGCACTGATAGAAAAAGGGCCTATAGTCCCGGTCCGTAAGGGCCTTTAGTCCCGGTTCCTGAACCGGGACTAAAGTGTCGGTACTAATGCCCCGACCCTTTAGTCCCGGTTCAGGAACAGAACCGGGACTGATGGGCCTCCACGTGGGCAGTGCGCAGAGCCCAGGTAGGAGACCCTTTGGTCCCGGTTGGTGGCATCAACCGGAACCAATAGGCATCCACACGTCAGCATTTCTGTGCCTGGGGTTT
>NC_041388.1:543047707-543065379 GCF_002162155.2 Triticum dicoccoides
GGGGTTAATTTAGGTGTTTCATATATTGTGTTAGCTAGCTATAATTAATAGAGAGAAGTGTCCTCTCTTACGTCCGTGCTTGGTCGACGCTACGTACTATACATACGTATAGAGAGGACTAGACACGCTAGTTAGCTAGTAAGCAAACGAAGGAAACAGAAGATCGTCATGAACATATATGCATACAGAGAGAAGTGATATCGACCACCTCTCCTTCTCCGAGAGATTGGTCGAACAACAAGTTCTCGTATATCTATCCGACACTACCGGCTACATATATAAAATAATTATCTCTTACAAATATAATCATACGGACTCATGGTCCACATAGTATTCTCCGTCTTCAGCGATCACTTGGTCAAGAAAGAATGCCGCCAATTCCTCTTGAATTGCTCGCATGCGAGCTGGTGCTAGGAGTTCATCCCGCTTCCGAAACATCTAATTTGAAGAAGGGGGTCAATATATATATATATATATGAATGAATGAAACTCAATACAAATGATGGTAATAAAATAAAATTGTGAATGTTGTTATTTACGTACTTCATATTGTTCGTCAGAGTACCCGCCCCGCTCACAGGTCGTGTGGCGGATGGACTCGCAGACGTAGTATTCATAGAAATCATTCCTTTGTTCCTGCCACAACCACTTTACAAGAAATAGAGGTCAATCAAACTGATAAGCAAGAATGCTAAATGGTATTGATGAAACTAGCGCTTGAATCACTAGGAGATGCGCGGAATATGCTACTATAGTACTTACTTCCGGGTGTCTAAATTCCAGCTCCTTCGGCAGTCCCGGAACTTTTCTGGTGAATTTTCTCCAAACCCTGCCAGACAAAGAAAACAATTACTTGATATCAGGAAATGAACAAAGTTGCTGATATGGTGGATAATGATCGATTTAACTTACTTCTTGAGGATTTCAGTCATGTCCGCATACTCCTGGGGATCTTTTCGTTTAGAGTCCAAGACGGTTACTACTCCCTGCTCAAGTCTAATCTCTAGGAGAATATAATGGAAACTGCACACGCATGCATAACTCATCAATTACATTACTATAACCTAGACTAATATATAAGGGAAACCGAATATGCACAAGACAGTAACACTCACTTGAAGTTGTAAGGAAAGAGTATTATATCTTTGTTTTCATTTTTTTGAATGATCGTAGCAAGTTGGCCTCGGTATCTCCGGGACGATGTTCAACCTCAGTTGCATCTATGAGATATGTGTTAACGAACCCAATATCACCGATTTGTCTTTTCTTCAATTCAGCGATCTTCATTCTGCATAATATAGTGAGGATAATTATAAATACATGCAATGAAAGAGATGAGCTATATAGAGAGACTTAATGACAGAAGTAGTAGTACTTACAGACAGTAGCAGGTGATCGTTGTTTTATCGAGGGTCAATTGATTGAAAAACTGATAGAACTCCTCAAATGGAATAGGCAACAGTTCAATTCCAATGAGGTCATGCTCCGGTTTAACTCTCGCATACAAAGTACTCCTCCCCCAGACTCTCTGCAGATTTTCATGTACCAATCATGTAATCTTTGCATCATCGTTGTTAAAGATTTTTCATCTTTGACGAGAGGCTTCCCGTACTCGTATCTGTGTATCTGCACCTCCATGGGATCATAATGTACATCGTCGGGCAGGTAATCGTCAACATTGCCATAACCGGGCACCATCCTCGGATCGACGATGTCGCTAGGCACCTTGAGGGGGGGGGGGCACGATTGCTTCGCTTGTTCGCCGAGCTGGGCAATTTGTTTCCCAGCTGCTCGTCATTCTTTAAGCCTTTGATCACTGACTGTACTTCCCGACCGCTCCGCTTCGGCCCATGTCTTTGCAATAATGCTTGACGGAGACTTGGGTGGTTTTGCCAGGGCAGCCAGAGTGCGCTTCACTTTCACCGGATCTACCTTCTCCTCCGAAGGTGGATGTCTCTTTGCTTTCAACCCTTGAAACCAGTCATCCACTTCGGTTCGCGCGATCTTCGCGTTCTCCTCCGGGGTCCTCTCGTATGGTAACTTCTCTAGAGTCTTCAGAGAAGGACCGAATCTGTATGTCCTCCCGCCTCTGGTTGTACTGCTAGACGCCGACCGAGCAGACGGAGCGGTTGTCTTCTTTACTTGCTTACGAGGCGGAGGAGAAGGACTACAACGCGTCGGAGCAGCTGGAGCGGCGGCAGGTCTCTTCCGCCCTTGCTGACGAGGCGGAGAAGGAGGAGGCTGGCTGCTCGGGCGCGTCGGCACAGGCGGAGAAGGAGGCGGAGTGCCGCCACGCACCGGAGAAGGAGCCGGCCGAGGGCCCTGATCGTCACTCGCCGGAGGAGGAGGCGGTGGAGGAGGCGGAGTGCCCTGACTCGCCGGAGGAGGAGGAGAAGGCAGAGGCGTCCAGTTCAGAAGGTTGATGAGCTCCTTCCGCCATAGGCGTGGAGTCTTCAGAGCAGACCCCAGCCGAGTCTCCCCTTCACCGGTAGGGTGGTCAAGCTGGAGGTCCTCAAATCCCTCCGTTATTTCATCCACCATCACCCTAGCATATCCTTCTGGAATCGGCCGGCAGTGAAAAGTTGCGCCGGGTTCAGTAGGATAAACAGAGCCAACAGCTGCCTTGACCTTCAAATTCATCCATTGCGTCATAAGGTGGCAATTTTGAGACTCCGTGATAGCATCCACGGGATAGCTGGCAGGAGCCGTCAAGGCATGCTCCGGCTGAAGCAGCTCGGTGGAAGCCACGCTGCTTCTGCGCTGAGATGGCGGGGTAGCTTCGGGGGAGGCTTCGGCAGTACGTTTGCTGCGATTTGCTTCTCGTTCCTCTATCGCGGCTACCCTTGCTTGCAGCGCCTGCATTTGGGTCTGCTGCACTTTTTTCCTCCTCTCATGGGATTTGTAACCGCCTGCGTCCGGAAACCCAACCTTCCACGGAATGGAGCCTGGCGTGCCTCATGTCCGTCCAGGGTGCTCAGGATTCCTGAGGGCCATTGTGAGCTCGTCGTTCTCTCTGTCTCGAAAGAACGTCCCTTCCTGCGCTGCTTCGATATACTGCTTAAGCTTCCTGACTGGTATGTCCATTTGATCGTTCGTCCAAATGCACTTCCCTGTTACAGGGTCCAAGGTTCCGCCAGCCCCGAAGAACCAAGTCCGGCAACGGTCTGACCAGTTAATTGTCTCTGGTTCGATCCCTTTATCAACCAGATCATTCTCAGTCTTGGACCACTTAGGCCGGGCTACGAGGTAGCCACCTGACCCCGTGCGATGGTGAAGCTTCTTCTTCGCAGCATTTTGCTTGTTTGTCGCCGACATCTTCTTACTCTTTTCCGATGTCTTGTGGGCCACAAATGCGGGCCAGTGATCTCTGATCTTCTCATATCTGCCCTTGAATTCTGGTGTCTCATTATTTTCGACAAACTTATTCAGCTCTTTCTTCCACCTCCTGAATAGTTCTGCCATCCTCTTAAGAGCAAAAGACTTGATTAATTTCTCTTTAACTGGGTTCTCTGGATTATCCTCTGGCGGTAGGGTGAAATTTGACTTCAGCTCAGTCCAAAGATCATTTTTCTGCATATCATTGACATAAGACACCTCAGGGTCTTCTGTAGCCGGCTTAAACCATTGCTGGATGCTTATCGGGATCTTGTCCCTAACCAGAACCCCGCACTGAGCAACAAATGCGTTCTTTGTTCCGATGGGTTCAATCAGTTGGCCATCGGGCGCGATTGCTATGATCTCAAACTTTTCATCCGAGCTCAACTTTTTCTTCGGGCCTCGTCTCTTTACCGAAGTTGTGCTCGATCCAGAGGGATAGAAAAAAGAACAAAGACTTAATTAATATTTGTACATACCAAAACAATGAATGCATCAATCAGCTAGTCAGCACAGGCTTAACTAATATATATACCTGGCCGGACTCGGTTCGGTCACCGGAGCCGTCATCACGGTCTCCTTCTTGCACTGGCATTGGGTCACCGGAGCCGTCCTCATGTTCTTCTTCTTGCACCGGCATTAGGTCACCGTAGCCAGCTTGTTCACCCTCTCCTTCTAGACCATCGGTTTCGTTGAGAAACAACGAGACGGCATCACTTCCTTCTGCGATTATGTCCCTCAACAACGCTTCTTTTGCTTCGTCTAGGGCGGTGTCCATAGTTTCTACAAATATTTACAACATGGCAATTATTATTCAAACATGACAGATGGATATATTAGTGCCAAACGTAGAACTAGCTACCTAATCATAGTAAGCTACCGGGAGGGGGTATATATCGACAACGACGACACTACATCTATGTCCCTCGACGACCCTCGTTCCCGATAAAAAAAAGAGGAAGAAGAAGAAAAAAAAGAGGAGAAGAAAGAATAGAGGAGAAGAACTCCTCTATTCTTTCTTCTCCTCTTTTTTTCTTCTTCCTCTTCTTTTTTTATCCTCTTCTTCCTCTCATGTTCGAGAGGATCGCCGAGGGGTCGGGAGGTTGCCTAGTGTCAAAGGATTCAACAAAACCATATCTTCATCATTAGGCGAAAGTAACATGTGCATGATGGTACGAAGCTGTAACGCCCCGAGACGGATGTGCCAGTTGTCGTCTAGTTATTCGTCGTCGTTGCCATGTCATTCGCTTGCGTGTTGCATCTTGTCATGTCATCATGTGCATTTCATCATCATGTTTTTCAAAACTTGCATCCGTCCGGGTCTCCCCGTTCCTTCCGTTGTCCGTTCTGAGTCCAACCACACTTGCACGCGCCCGCGGCATGTCCGAAATAGTATTTTATAAGTGGCCAGAAAATGTCCTCGAAATGGGTTGAAAGTTAGCGTGTGGTCTTATTATGGTGTGGTCAGAGCGCCTGTCAAGTTTCGTCGCATTCGGAGCTCGTTTGATAGCCCAACCGTTATATATATAGCGGCACCGTTGTCGGTATTTTCGTCGGACGTTTTCGGTCTTCGGAAACCCGTGTCGGCTGTAGTTCTTTTCTCTCCTCTTAGTCCATGGCCCTCTACACAACCCTTCTAGCCCATCTACCTAACCCCCTCCGCTCCGGAACGTCCGATTGCGATCGAACGGTTCCGAAACGGGTTAAAACCCCCCTCTCCTAGCCCCTGCCTATAAATGGACGCCCTACCCTTCCATTTTTGAAAACCCTAGCCCCTCCTCCTTGTTTTTCCGCAGCCACCCTCTCCACCGCCGCCACTTGTCACGCCCCCATCGGCCAGCCCGCTGCGGGCGACGCGCGCAGCCAATCATGCGCTGCCACATCGCGCCTAGTGCCTCCACCAGCCCCACGGCCCGCCTGGCCCAACCGAGGCCCGCCCGGGCCAGATCCCCTTCGCTCGCAGCCGCCAAGGCTGTTCCTCCTCGATCCGACCTGGATCGGGAGGGAGCCGGAGCGCTGCTCTTCCCCGCCGCGCCGGCGAGTCCGCCTGCCTGCGGCCGTCGTCGGAACCGTCGGTCGCTGCCGCCCCAGGTCATCAATGCCGCCGCCCGGCCCTCGATTCCTCTCTGCTCCTTCTCCTCACTAGCTTTCTCCCTCCCCCTGTTGCCGCAGGGAACCACCAACATCATTTGGAGCTTCCGCTGCCGCCGTCGATCATCGATGGGCACGCCGACCCCGGATCCGGCCACTACGGCCTCCTCCCCGCCGGATCCGAGGGATCCCGTCCTTCCCGCTTCGTCCCATTGCCGGAGTCTGCAAGCCGCCACCACTCGTCCTCGTCGGGAGGAGGACGACGACATCTACGTCACTGGCCTCGTCCACGCAGGCAGGCTGAGTCCCCATGAGGCCCGGCCCATCTCCACTCCAGCCCGCAGAGAAGAATAGCTTCGCGGATCAAATGCCTAGCCGGCCCAGTTGCAGGGTTCCAAGCCGAGCTCCAGGTCGGCCTGCCTCTTGCGCGCCTGGGCCGCAACCGCGCTCCGGGCCGCTTCGGCACTAAGGCCTCCTTCTCAGGCCCAGTGCCTTTCTTACTGTGCCAAAGGCCTCGAATGCCCACTGTGAGCAGCGCCCCCAGCACTTCCAGTTTCGGCCCGTTTCATATTTTTTTTCTGCCTGGCAAATTTAGTTATTTTTCCAGAGAACGCAGTTTTGCAGAAAAGCCCTCATACATCATGCATATTGTAACTCACAAACGATGCATCATATTAAAATAAACTTAATATGAAAAATGCTTAGAATTGCATCTAGTTTCATAATATGTCTTTTCATCCATGTTTAAAATGCTTAAAATGATGTTTGGTTAAATTTACTCCTATGCCATGTTAAAATGCTTTAATTCATAACTAAATAACCGTCACTCCGAATTTAATAAACTTCATATGTAAATGGGGTGGAATTTTGCCTAGTTTAACATGGCCTACTTGTTTTGCATGTTTATTAACTCTAAAATTGCATTTAGGGCAGAACCGCACCAAATCAAAAATATGCTATGGGGATTTACCGGAATTGTTGTTCGTTGCTTCCGGCCTCATTTAAACTTGACTAGATAGGTAGTTTTACTTTGCTTCACCCTCTTGCCATGTTAACAACATTTAATCTTGTTGGTTACCTAAACGAGAGAGAACTAAATAAGTCATGTGGTTTTTCGTCAATACGCAACGGAGTTGCATATTGAGCTCCACTTAATTTGTAGTATTTCTTGTGCATTTTGCCATGCCTCATTAAACCGGACATGCATCATACTTGGTTGTGCATTATGCTATGTTGATGTGGTGGTTGTTTACTATGTTGTGTGTTTCTTTCCGGTGTTTGCTTCTTCGGGTTGGATCCGGTAACGTCGTGCTTGTGAGGAACCGTTCATCTACATCCGTTTGTCTTCTTCATGGACTCGTTCTTCTTCCTTGCGGGATTTCAGGCAAGATGACCATACCCTCGAAATCACTTCTATCTTTGCTTGCTTAGTTGCCCACTCTTTTGCTATGCCTATGCTGCGATACCTACCACTTGCTTATCATGCCTCCCATATGTTTAAGCCAAGCCTCTAACCCACCTTGTCCTAGCAAACCATTGATTGGCTATGTTACCGCTTTGCTCAGCCCCTCTTATAGCGTTGTTAGTTGCATGTGAAGATTGAAGTTTGTTCCTTGTTGGAACATGGGGATCGTTCCTTGTTGGAACATGTTTACTTGTTGGGATATCACAATATATCTTATTTAATTAATGCATCTATATACTTGGTAAAGGGTGGAAGGCTCGGCCTTATGCCTGGTGTTTTGTTCCACTCTTGCCGCCCTAGTTCCCGTCATATCGGTGTTATGTTCCCGGATTTTGCGTTCCTTACGCGGTTGGGTAATAATGGGAACCCCTTGGCAGTTCGCCTTAAATAAAGCTCTTCCAGCAATGCCCAACATTGGTTTTACCATTTGCCACCTAGCCTTTTCTTTTCCCTTGGGAGTCGCGCTCTTGAGGGTCATCATTATTTTACCCCCCGGGCCAGTGCTCCTCTGAGTGTTGGTCCAACTGAGCGATGTTCGGGGCTACCAGGGGAAACTCTGGGCTGGCCTCCGACGTCTGACTCATCTGAGTGTGCCCTGAGAAAGAGATATGTGCAGCTCCTATCGGGATTTGTCAGCACATTCGGGCGGTGTTGCTGGTTTAGTTTTACCCTGTCGAAATGTCTTGTTGTACCGGGATACCGAGTCTGATCGGAATGTCTCGGGAGGAGGTCTATTCCTTCGTTGACCATGAGAGCTTGTGATGGGCTAAGTTGGGACACCCCTGCAGGGATTTGAACTTTCAAAAGCCGTGCCCGCGGTTATGGGCAGATGGGAATTTGTTAATGTCCGGTTGTAGATAACTTGAACCTTAACTTAATTAAAATGCATCAACCGCGTGTGTTACCATGATGGTCTCTTTCCGGCGGAGTCCGGGAAGTGAACACGGTGTTGGAGTTATGCTTGACGTAGGTTATTCTAGGATCACTTCTTGATCATAGTTTCTCGATCGTGCTTTGCCTTCTCTTCTCGCTCTCTTTTGCGTATGTTTAGCCACCATATATGCTAGTCGCTTGCTGCAGCTCCACCTCATACCCTTACCTTACCCATAATCTTAAATAGTCTTGATCGCGAGGGTGCGAGATTGCTGACTCCCTGTGGCTCACAGATACTTCCAAAACCAGTTTGCAGGTGCCGATGAGTCCGTGCAGATGACGCAACCAAGCTCAGGAGGAGCTCGATGAAAATCTTGTCCTTTTCATAGCTTCGTTCTAGTTGATCAGTAGTGGAGCTCAGTTGGGGTCGATCGGGGACCTTTGTCGCATTTGGGGTTCTTCTTTTATTTTGGCTCCATAGTCGGGCCCTGATTGTATTTGGTTGTTGTAATGCTTTATTCATGTATTGTGTGAAGTGGCAATTGTAAGCCAACTATGTATCTTTTTCCCTTATGTATTACATGGGTTGTGTGAAGATTACCTCATTTGCGACATTGCTTTCAATGCGGTTATGCCTCTAAGTCGTGCTTCGACACGTGGGAGATATAGCCGCATCGAGGGCGTTACAAGTTGGTATCAGAGCCTTCCCCGACCTTAGGAGCCCCATTGCTTGATCGTTATTAGCGGCCGAGTTGTGTCTAGAAAAATGTTTTGAGTCATTTAGGAATTATATATCGGAGAGTTTAGGAATTCTTTTTACTCCCCAGTCTCCTCATCGCTCTGGTATGGCATCCTGACGTAGAGTTTTGACTCTTCTCTTCTCAAATTCCACTAAATTATTTTTTAGGATCACACGGGTATCTTGGAATCGTTCCGATGGTTTTGTGACGAGAACATTGTCTTGGTGCCTCCCGTCAGGGGTTTTGTGGAAGTTTCCCGGGGAGTTGAGCTCTGAGCTGTTGTCGTCATAATTTAATCGTTGCAATTCTGAAATACCTGAGTTTAGTACGCCGACATTGAAAATCTCTTTTATGCAGTTCGTTGGTGAGATAACCTCGACGCCACCCAGTACTGGGGCGGGAGTTCGGGAGTATTGCCATAACTTGTATAACGGATGCTTTTCGAAGGTTGAGGTAGATGATTTCCGAAGGTTTCTCGGTTATGTGTTGAAGGATGGATACAACTGGATGTAGGATTTGCTAGATTTGGGTGAGATATTATGCTTCCCCTGTATCCCCAACACCTGATTGCATAACCGGAAAATTTCAGGAGTTTATAAGTGGGAATTCAAGTAGCTCTTAGGATATCTTTCCGACAGATGTATGATATGAAATTGGGGTTCGTCGTCTAGTGGTCCGCCTATTCACGGTCGGTTTTACAGTGGTCTCGTTGTGTCTTAAAGAGTCCTTGGCTATGCCGACTCGGGGACGCTTCGTATGTCATGTGCACTGCCTTGTACATGATGGTGCTGTACGATCGAGCCCGTGTAGGCCCCACCACGAAAACGTCGGACGAAATCTCTATCATATGTTTGTTCTGGCTTATTTTGCAAGCCAATCCTTTGTTTTTTTTTGAGTTGTGGTATTCGAGTTGCTTTGATGTCAAGTGTTGATTCCATACCTTCCCCAAATGGTGTTCTCATACTCCGATATGGATACCAATCCTTCTTGATCATCAAGATTGTCTTATCAATCCTTTTCACCGGTGTGTTTCTCCTCAAGTGGATCCATTCACTTCAACATTCGCAAGATCAATTATCACTTCTTCTCAACGGTGTTTGTTTCATCCGTCTCTAAGTTGCCTTTGTTTTTTCCCACCCTCCCACCCTTGTTTCTCCTAGGACTCGTATTTCTTTATCGAGTATCCATCTTATTGATGTGAAGTCTCTCCATTCTTCTCCATCAATGTTCTTACCCGGTGATGCTCATGAAGATTTTAACGAAGTTTCTAGTTCACCATTATTCATTCTTTTCTTCTCCGGTGGAACCAATTCAAGCTTTCGGGGTTGATCATATTCTTTTCCGTATTTTAATGCTTTCTCATGCTGGTGCAATTCTTAATCGTTCACCTCTCGCTATTCTATTGTCCCGGAGTGCTCAAGATATCTCAGAAGGCTCGTTTTTTCATTCAAGATCAGTTCAATCTATTTCGAGGTTGTTATCTCTTTCAAGTCATTTAATTCAACCGGTGCAATATCTTTCAAGTAATCATTCCAACGGTGTTTATTTTGAGTGGGCCCTAACCCACAGGTCTTTTCCCAGGATCTTACCTGACTCTTCTTATTTCCCGGAGATATCCTCAAATTTCTTGTTAGAGTTTGATGTAAGAATGAATGATCATCAGTCAAATGTATTTCTCCAAGATCTTTCAAATTCTTTTCATTGTTGGCTCAACCTCTTCGTTTTGATTCTTCCGGAGTGTCTAAATAATTCATGGTGGTGTTTCTCGTCGTCATTCTCGGAGATTTGAAGTCCGAAGAAGAGTTTCTCTCAAATCTTGGCCCGTTCTCTCAGAGATTCGTCATTCTAGCTTGTTGCCATCCTCTCATAATTGTTTTGATCGTGAGAATTCTTTTCACCCAGCCGGAGTAATTCAGGAGTCTTTCTAGTTTGTTTCTCCGGAGCCCATCATTTCAGAAGATTTATTAATTCTCAGCCTTCAGTTATCATTCTCCAATCCTACCGGTGCATCGTTCAAGAGATCTCTAATCGGCTCATGATCTCTTCGTTCTCATGGGTCTAAATTTTCTCAAGCATCTTCATTCATTTGCTAATTCTTCCCGGTGTCTTCCTTATCTTTTCTTTGTTCATTTTTAATTCTTACGGTGGTTCGTTCAAGAGTTTTTCTTCCTTCGTGTATCATATCTATGCATTCGTGCTTTCCAAATTCTACCGGTGGTTCTTTGAATACCTTCTCAAGTTGGCGCTATATCTATCTTAATCTTTTCTACGAGAATAAGTAATATGTTGAATCCATTGATTGTCATCAATTTAATTGGTGAGGTATAAGCATAATGTAATTCTAATTCTTGTTTTATCCAAGTGGTTAATTCCCTATTCCGGAGGTTCATCAAAATTCTTGATCTCAATTGTTTCATCCTATTTTTTCTTCCCGGAGTTCCAAGCTCTAATTATCACGGAGATCCATCTAAATCATTACAAGGTTTCACTTTGTGTTTTCAACTTGTCTTTCTTTTCGTTGTCTTTTGTTTACCGGAGTTCTTCTTGAAGGTTATACATGATGGTTCATCAAGGATTTATATTCCTTCTCGAAACGTTCATCAACTTTCTTTTCAGAGGAGCTCAAGTTTTCTTCATCTTGCAATCCGGAGTTCAATCTTTCTTCCGTATCATTGGAGATGGTATTATGTCATTCTTAATAATTCGAGTTCATGTTTCATAACTCACATGTTGTTATGAATGAGGTATTTTAAATCCATCAACCTATTCGTTGGAATTATCTTGGGTTATATTCCACCTAAAGCTTTCCCTAAGGATTGTTGCTATCTATGGTGATTATAAATGATCCAATGTCTTCTTTTATCCTTCCGGTGAAATAAGTTTCTCGTCTCCTTGTTCATTCCAATTCTTTTCCCGTGAGTGGCAGGTTGTCACCTCATAATTTGAGATGTATTCCATAAGACCATATGAAGCTTATTATTTTCGTTGTTGGTTTTCCAACAACTCCGTTCTAGCTTTTGTTGTGAGCGTGCTCTCTCAAGACCTTGTTTCCCTTCGTTTCACTCCATTCCATTCTTACTTTTGTTCCGGAGGCATTGTGATGTTCATCTTTTCAACCCATCATCTCGTGTTGTCAAAGATCATGTTCTTTTCATGCCTTTCCTTTTAACCGGAGTGTTGTGTCCTCTTTCCAAGTATCCTCTCATCTTGTCAAGTTCAATTCCTTCCATTTACAGGTGGAGTGCTGTCCAAATTATATCACTCTAATTCCTTCCCTATCTTGTTTAACCGGAGTATTGTGCCCCTTTGTTCAAGTTCTTTTCGCCTTAACAAGCCTTGCATCTCTTTTCAACCGGAGTGCTGCCCGAATTTGGTCTTCCTTGATCCCCTTCCTTAACCGGAGTGTGTTCAATATATATCTTCCCTTCAACCTCAAGGTTTTTCGCAATGTTCTTTGTCCCTCTTTTCTAACGGAGTGTTTTCAAATTTGTCATCTCCGTTATTCTTTTTCTCTAAATGGCTTAACCTTTTCAAGGTTCTTTGGTCTCACTCGTTTGTCAAAGAAGCAACTTAGTTTTACCTCTTCTCTTTCTCTTCCGTTTTTCCCTCCGGTGCCATTCTAGATCTCGGGACGAGATCCTCTCGTAGTGGTGGAGTGTTGTAATGCCCCGAGACCGTTGTGCCAGTTGTCGTCCAGTTATTCGTCGTCGTTGCCATGTCATTCGCTTGCTTGTTGCATCTTGTCATGTCATCATGTGCATTGCATCATCATGTTTTTCAAAACTTGCATCCGTCCGGGTCTCCCCGTTCCTTCCGTTGTCCGTTCTGAGTCCAACCACACTTGCACGCGCCCGCGACATGTCCGAAATAATATTTTATAAGTGGCCGGAAAATATCCTCGGAATGGGTTGCAAGTTGGCATGTGGTCCTATTATGGTGTGGTCAGAGTGCCTGTCAAATTTCGTCGCATTCGGAGCTCGTTTGATAGCCCAACCGTTATATATATAGCGGCACCGTTGTCGGTATTTTCGTCGGACGTTTTCGGTCTTCGGAAACCCGTGTCGGGCTATAGTTCTTTTCTCTCCTCTCAGTCCATGGACCTCTACACAGCCCTTCTAGCCCATCTACCTAACCCCCTCCGCTCCGGAACGTCCGATTGCGATTGAACGGTTATGAAACGGGTTAAAACCCCCCCTCTCCTAGCCCCTGCCTATAAATGGACGCCCTACCCTTCCATTTTTGAAAACCCTAGCCCCTCCTCCTCGTTTTTCCGCAGCCACCGTCTCCATCGCCGCCACTTGTCGCGCCCCCATCGGCCAGCCCGCCGCCCGCGACGCGCGCAGCCAATCATGCGCTGCCACGTCGCGCCCAGCGCCTCCACCAGCCCCACGGCCCGCCTGGCCCAACCGAGGCCCGCCCGGGCCAGATCCCCTTCGCTCGCAGCCGCTAAGGCTGTTCCTCCTCGATCCGACCTGGATCGGGAGGGAGCCGGAGCGCTGCTCTTCCCCGCCGCGCCGGCGAGTCCGCCTGCCTGCGGCCGTCGTTAGAGCCGTCGGTCGCTGCCGCCCGAGGTCATCAATGCCGCCGCCCGGCCCTCGATTCCTCTCTGCTCCTTCTCCTCACTAGCTCTCTCCCTCCCTCTGTTGCCGCAGGGAACCACCGGCGTCATTTGGAGCTTCCGCTGCCGCCGTCGATCATCGATGGGCACGGCGACCCCGGATCCGGCCACTACGGCCTCCTCCCCGCCGGATCCGAGGGATCCCGTCCTTCCCGCTTCGTCCCGTTGCCGGAGTCTGCAAGCCGCCGCCGCTCGTCCTCGTCGGGAGGAGGACCACAACATCTACGTCGCTGGCCTCGTCCACGCAGGCAGGCTGAGTCCCCGTGAGGCCCGGCCCATCTCCACTCCAGCCCGCAAAGAAGAATAGCTTCGTGGATCAAATGCCTAGCCGGCCCAGTTGCAGGGTTCCAAGCCCAGCTCCAGGCCGGCCAGCCTCTTGCGCGCCTGGGCCGCAACCGCGCTCCGGGCCGCTTCGGCGCTAAGGCCTCCTTCTCAGGCCCAGTGCCTTTCTCACTGTGCCAAAGGCCTCGAATGCCCACTGTGAGCAGCGCCCCCAGCACTTCCAGTTTCGGCCCGTTTCATATTTTTTTCTGCCTGGCGAATTTAGTTATTTTTCCAGAGAATGCAGTTTTGCAGAAAAGCCCTCATACATCATGCATATTGTAACTCACAAACGATGCATCATATTAAAATAAACTTAATATGAAAAATTCTTAGAATTGCATCTAGTTTCATAATATGTCTTTTTCATCCATGTTTAAAATGTTTAAAATGATGTTTGGTTAAATTTACTCCTATGCCATGTTAAAATGCTTTAATTCATAACTAAATAACCGTAACTCTGAATTTAATAAACTTTATATGTAAATGGGGTGGAATTGTGCCTAGTTTAACATGGTCTACTTGTTTTGCATGTTTATTAACTCTAAAATTGCGTTTAGGGCAGAACCGCACCAAATCAAAAATATGCTATGGGAATTTACCGGAATTGTTGTTCGTTGCTTCCGGCCTCATTTAAACTTGACTAGATAGGTAGTTTTACTTTGCTTCACCCTCTTGCCATGTTAACAACATTTAATCTTGTTGGTTACCTAAATGAGAGAGAACTAAATATGTCATGTGGTTTTTCGTCAATACGCAACGGAGTTGCATATTGAGCTCCACTTAATTTGTAGTATTGCTTGTGCATTTTGCCATGCCTCATTAAACCGGACATGCATCATACCTAGTTGTGCATCATGCTATGTTGATGTGGTGGTTGTTTACTATGTTGTGTGTTTCTTTCCGGTGTTTGCTTCTTCGATTTGGATCCGGTAACATCGTGCTTGTGAGGAACCGTTCGTCTACGTCCATTTGTCTTCTTCATGGACTCGTTCTTCTTCCTTGCGGGATTTCAGGCAAGATGACCATACCCTCAAAATCACTTCTATCTTTGCTTGCTTAGTTGCCCGCTCTTTTGCTATGCCTATGCTGCGATACCTACCACTTGCTTATCATGCCTCCCATATTGTTAAGCCAAGCCTCTAACCCACCTTGTCCTAGCAAACCTTTGATTGGCTATGTTACCGCTTTGCTCAGCCCCTCTTATAGCGTTGTTAGTTGCAGGTGAAGATTGAAGTTTGTTCCTTGTTGGAACATGGGGATCGTTCCTTGTTGGAACATGTTTACTTGTTGGGATATCACAATATGTATTATTTAATTAATGCATCTATATACTTGGTAAAGGGTGGAAGGCTCGGCCTTATGCCTGGTGTTTTGTTCCACTCTTGCCGCCCTAGTTTCCGTCATATCGGTGTTATGTTCCCGGATTTTGCGTTCCTTACGCGGTTGGGTAATAATGGGAACCCCTTGGCAGTTCGCCTTAAGTAAAGCTCTTCCAGCAATGCCCAACATTGGTTTTACCATTTGCCACCTAGCCTTTTCTTTTCCCTCGGGAGTCGCGCTCCTGAGGGTCATCATTATTTTACCCCCCCGGGCCAGTGCTCCTCTGAGTGTTGGTCCAACTGAGCGATGTCCGGGGCTACCAGGGGCAACTCTGGCTGGCCTACCCGACGTCTGGCTCATCTGAGTGTGCCCTGAGAAAGAGATATGTGCAGCTCCTATCGGGATTTTTCGGCACATTCGGGCGGTGTTGCTAGTTTAGTTTTACCCTGTCGAAATGTCTTGTTGTACCGGGATACCGAGTCTGATCGGAATGTCTCGGGAGGAGGTCTATTCCTTCGTTGACCGTGAGAGCTTGTGATGGGCTAAGTTGGGATACCCCTGCAGGGATTTGAACTTTCAAAAGCCGTGCCCGCGGTTATGGGCAGATGGGAATTTGTTAATGTCCGGTTGTAGATAACTTGAACCTTAACTTAATTAAAATGCATCAACCGTGTGTGTTACCGGGAAGTGAACACTGTGTTGGAGTTATGCTTGACGTAGGTTTTTCTAGGATCACTTCTTGATCATAGTTTCTCGATCGTGCTTTGCCTTCTCTTCTCGCTCTCTTTTGCGTATGTTTAGCCACCATATATGCTAGTCGCTTGCTGCAGCTCCACCTCATACCCTTAACTTACCCATAAGCTTAAATAGTCTTGATCGCGAGGGTGCGAGATTGCTGAGTCCCTGTGGCTCACAGATACTTCCAAAACCAGTTTGCAGGTGCCGATGAGTCCATGCAGATGACGCAACCAAGCTCAGGAGGAGCTCGATGAAAATCTTGTCCTTTGCGTAGCTTCGTTCTAGTTGATCAGTAGTGGAGCCCAGTTGGGGTCGGTCGGGGAACTTTGTCGCATTTGGGGTTCTTCTTTTATTTTGGCTCCGTAGTCGGGCCCTGATTGTATTTGGTTGTTGTAATGCTTTATTCATGTATTGTGTGAAGTGGCGATTGTAAGCCAACTATGTACCTTTTTCCCTTATGTATTACATGGGTTGTGTGAAGATTACCTCATTTGCGACATTGCTTTCAATGCGGTTATGCCTCTAAGTCATGCTTCGACACGTGGGAGATATAGCCGCATCGAGGGAGTTACAGAAGCTCTTCAAAGTTGTTCTGGAACGGAGTCCCAGATAGGATAATTCACTTTTTGGTACAAAGTTCAGCAAGAGCCTTCCGAATATCGCTATTTGGAAGGCCTTTGCTGAATTCGTACCAAAAGGCGGATTATCCTATCCGGGACTCCATTCCAGAACAACTCTTCAGAACTTCGTACCAACATGCCCTGGTTACTTCCGGCTAATGATGAAGGCATGGATTTCTTCAATACTTTGACACTAGGAAACCTCTCTCGACCCCTCGGCGATCCTCGACCCCTCGAACCCTCGACGACCCTGGAACCCTCGACCCCTCGGCGATCCTCTTCTTCCTCTCATGTTCGAGAGGATCGCTGAGGGGTCGGGAGGTTGCGTAGTGTCAAAGGATTCAACAAAACCATGTCTTCATCATTAGGCGAAAGTAACATGTGCATGATGGTACGAAGCTCTTCAAAGTTGTTCTGGAACGGAGTCCCAGATAGGATAATTCGCTTTTTGGTACAAAGTTCAGCAAGAGCCTTCCGAATATCGCTATTTGGAAGGCCTTTGCTGAATTCGTACCAAAAGGCGGATTATCCTATCCGGGACTCCATTCCAGAACAACTTTGCAGAACTTCGTACCAACATGCCCTGGTTACTTCCGGCTAATGATGAAGGCATGGATTTCTTCAATACTTTGACACTAGGAAACCTCTCTCGACCCCTCGGCGATCCTCGACCCCTCGAACCCTCGACGACCCTGGAACCCTTGACCCCTAGACGACCCTGGAACCCTCGACCCTCGACCCTATAGAACCCTCGAACCCTCGACCCTGAAACCCTCGACCCTTGACCCCTTAACGACCCTCGACCCTCTACCCTAGTTCCCGACCCTCGACCCCTCGGCGATCCTCGACACCCTCGTTCCCGATAAAAATTAAGAAGAATAAGAAGAAGAAGAAGAAAAAAGAGGAGAAGAAGAAAGGAATAGCTAGAGGAGAAGATCGTAGAAAAAAAAGAAGAAAAAAGGAGGAGAAAAAGAAAGGAATAGTGGAGAAGAAGAAAAAATAGAATATATTCTATTTTCTCTTCTTCTCCACTATTCCTTTCTTCTTCTCCTCTTGTTTTTCTTCTTTTTTCGTCTTGTTATTTATTTCTCCTCTTCTTCCTCTCCTCTTCTTCTTCTTATTTAGTTCTCTCGACCCCTCGTCCCTCTCTCATGTTGTCGGGGAGGGGGTATATCGACCTCCGCTCATGTTGAAATTATCGGGGAGGGGGTATATCGACCCCCACCCCCCTCATCATGCATATATAGCTACCACATACATATATACATTGAAAAAATTACATATATGCAACAAAAACATTAATACACATATGAACAAAAAAACATGCTGTGAACAAAAACATTAATGTAATAAATCTAATAAGAAATTAATCTAATAAAAAACATGCTCTGAACTTACATATAGCCACATACATACAAATATACATTATATATATATGAACAAAAAATTAATCTAATACAAAATCAAAACAGAGCCGGACCGGCGCGGCGGCTCACAGCGGGGGCTTC
>NC_041388.1:543065869-543074724 GCF_002162155.2 Triticum dicoccoides
GACGGCGTCGGGGGCAGGGGCGGCGCGGCGACGGCGTCGGAGGCAGGGGCGATGATGGCGACGGCGACGAGGAGCAGCGCTGGGGCGTCGGGCACGAACTGACGGTGAAGTTGTGAAATTTTGACAAGTCCAACTTATATACCGACAGCATTGGTCCCGGTTCGTGGCACAAACCAGGACGAATGCCTCCCTTTAGTCCCGGTTGGTGCCACCAATCGGGACCAAAGGCCTCTTTTCAGCAGCCCAAAGGGCAGGAAGCGGCGGCCTTTGGTCCCGGTTGGTGGCACCAACCGGGACTAAAGGATGGCATTAGTCCCGGGTCGTAGCACCAACCGGGACTAATGCCCCCCTTTAGTCCCGGTTGGTGCCATCAACCGGGACCAAAGGCCTGTGCTGCCCCGAACCCAAATATTTAGTCCCACCTCGCTAGTTGAGAGGGAGGCGCACCTGTTTATAAGGTGCGGTGCGCCTTCCCTCTCGAGCTCCTCTCTAAAGCAGGCTTTTGGGCCTAACACTGCAATCTGTGCCTGTGGGCCTACTGGGCCTCCCGCGGGCCTGAATCCTGGCCCATGGTAGGGTTTCTAGTTGTATTCAGGCCGTGGGGGCCCAGTAGGTGGCACTTTTTTGTTTTTTTGTTTCTACTTAGAACTAAATACTTATAGTTTTGTAGTGTTTTCTTTTTTATTTTAGGTCACCAAAATTATAAACTTTCTGTTAGTGCCATTAGTTTTAAAATTTGAATAGTTTAAATTTGATTTTTTTAAAATTTGCGTGAATCACTAGTTTATGAATAACTTTACTATGAAAATTGATTTTTGAGTCAATCTTTTTCCTGCTCTTTAATATTACTGTGTTTTATCATTATACTCAATTTGGTAATTCTAGTTAGTCATAACAAATATTATAGGGGTGAGCCCTATTTTTTTCTAGTTTTTTTGTTTTGTTTTCTGCATTATTTATTTCCTTTTGTTTTTTGCTTTATTTTTTAATTCTTTTTGCTTTTAGTTTTAGAAAAATTATAAACTTTCTGTTAGTGCCATTAGTTTTCAAATTTGAAAACACTTTTTTAGTTTTTTTGTTTTCTTTGTTGCTTTATTTATTTTATTTTTCTACTTACAACAAAATACTTATTGTTGCTATTTTTATTTTTTTCCAGTTTTTTTGTTTTGTTTTCTGTATTATTTATTTTCTTTTGTTTTTTGCTTTATTTTTTAATTCTTTTTGCTTTTACGTCAGCAAAATTATAAACTTTCTGTTAGTGCCATTAGTTTTAGAAAAATTATAAACTTTCTGTTAGTGCCGTTAGTTTTAAAATTTGAATAGTTTAAATTGGATTTTTTTAAAATTTGTGTGAATCACTAGTTTATGAATAACTTTACTATAAAAATTGATTTTGAGTCAATCTTTTTCCTGATATTTAATATTACTGTGTTTTATCATTATACTCAATTTGGTAATTTTAGTTAGTCATAACAAATATTATAGGGGTGAGCCCTATTTTTTTCCAGTTTTTTTGTTTTGTTTTCTCCATTATTTATTTCCTTTTGTTTTTTTCTTTATTTTTTAATTCTTTTTGCTTTTAGTTTTAGAAAAATTATGAACTTTCTGTTAGTGCCATTAGTTTTCAAATTTGAAAACACTTTTTTAGTTTTTTTGTTTTCTTTGTTGCTTTATTTATTTTATTTTGTTTCTACTTACAACAAAATACTTATTGTTGCTATTTTTATTTTTTTTCCAGTTTTTTTGTTTTGTTTTCTGTATTATTTATTTTCTTTTTTTTTGCTTTATTTTTTAATTCTTTTTGCTTTTAGGTCAGCAAAATTATAAACTTTCTGTTAGTGCCATTAGTTTTAGAAAAAATATAAACTTTCTGTTAGTGCCATTAGTTTTCAAATTTGAATAGTTTAAATTTGAACATAGATGCACCTATAGAGAAAATTCGACCTAAATTCATAGTTTTCAAATGAACTCTGAAAAAGTTGGCATAGGATACTCGTCTGTTACAAATTTGGCATGGTATCATCATAATAGTTGTGGGAGAAAGTCTTCACTTTTTCTTCGCTTGTGTCATTTGCTTATTGCGCCGTAACCATGGATAATCTTCATTGTTTATCAGGATGCTTGGGTCAGCCTTGACATTGAAGGGAGGAATTTCATGAAACTTTTCATAATCTTCAGACATGTCTGTCTTGCCGTCCACTCCCAGGATGTCCCTTTTTCCTGAAAGAACTATGTGGCGCTTTGGCTCATCGTATGATGTATTCGCTTCCTTATCTTTTCTTTTTCTCGGTTTGGTAGACATGTCCTTCACATAGATAACCTGTGCCACATCATTGGCTAGGACGAACGGTTCGTCAGTGTACCCAAGATTTTTCAGATCCACTGTTGTCATTCCGTACTGTGGGTCTACCTGTACCCCGCCGCCTAACAGATTGACCCATTTGCACTTAAACAAAGGGACCTTAAAATTAGGTCCGTAGTCAAGTTCCCATATGTCCACTATGTAACCATAATATGTATCCTTTCCGCTCTCGGTTGCTGCATCAAAGCGGACACCGCTGTTTTGGTTGGTGCTCTTTTGATCTTGGGCGATCGTGTAAAATGTATTCCCATTAATCTCGTATCCTTTGTAAGTCAATAAAGTCAAAGATGGTCCCCTGGACAACAAGTACAACTCATCACAAACAGTGTTGTCACCTCTGAGACGTGTTTCCAACCAACTGCTAAAAGTCCTGATGTGTTCACATGTAATCCAGTCGTCGCACTGCTCCGGGTGTTTGGAGCGCAGACTGTTCTTGTGTTCATTGACATACGGGGTCACCAAGGTAGAGTTCTGTAGAACTGTGTAGTGTGCTTGAGACCAAGAATATCCGTCCCTGCATATTATTGAGTCTCTTCCAAGAGTGCCTTTTCCAGTCAGTCTCCCCTCATACCGCGATTTAGGGAGACCTATCTTGTTAAGGCCAGGAATGAAGTCAACACAAAACCTGATAACATCCTCTGTTTGATGGCCCATGGAGATGCTTCCTTCTGGCCTATGGCGATTACGGACATATTTCTTTAGGACTCCCATGAACCTCTCAAAGGGGAACATATTGTGTAGAAATACGGGCCCCAGGATGACAATCTCGTCGACTAGATGAACTAGGACGTGCGTCATGATATTGAAGAAGGATGGTGGGAACACCAGCTCGAAACTGACAAGACATTGCGCCACATCATTCCTTAGCCTTGGTACGATTTTTGGATCGATCACCTTCTGAGAGATTGCATTGAGGAATGCACATAGCTTCACAATGGCTAATCGGACGTTTTCCGGTAGAAGCCCCCTCAATGCAACCGGAAGCAGTTGCGTCATAATCACGTGGCAGTCATGAGACTTTAGGTTCTGAAACTTTTTCTCTGGCATATTTATTATTCCCTTTATATTCGACGAGAAGCCAGTCGTGACCTTCATACTGAGCAGGCATTCAAAGAAGATTTCTTTCTCTTCTTTCGTAAGAGCGTAGCTGGCAGGACCTTTATACTGCTTCGGAGGCATGCCGTCTTTTTCGTGCAAACGTTGCAGGTCCTCCCGTGCCTCATGTGTATCTTTTGTCTTCCCATACACGCCTAAGAAGCCTAGCAGGTTCACGCAAAGGTTCTTCGTCACATGCATCACGTCGATTGAGGAGCAGACCTCTAGGTCTTTCCAGTAGGGTAGATCCCAAAATATAGATTTCTTCTTCCACATGGGTGCGTGTCCCTAAGTGTCATTCGGAACAGCTAGTCCACCGGGACCCTTTCCAAACATTACGTAGTGTAAATCATTGACCATAGCAAGCACGTGATCACCGGTGCGCATGGCGGGCTTCTTCCAGTGATCTGCCTCGCCTTTGAAATGCTTGCCTTTCTTTCGACATTGAAGGTTGGTCGGAAGAAATCGACGATGGCCCAGGTACACATTCTTCCTGCATTTGTCCAGGTATATACTTTCAGTGTCATCTAAACAGTGCGTGCATGCGTGGTATCCTTTGTTTGTCTGTCCTGAAAGGTTACTGAGAGTGGGCCAATCGTTGATGGTCACGAACAGCAACGCCTTAAGGTTAAATTCCTCCTGTCTGTGCTCATCCCACGTACGTACACCGTTTCCATTCCAAAGCTGTAAAAGTTCTTCAACTAATGGCCTTAGGTACACATCAATGTCGTTGCCGGGTTGCTTAGGGCCTTGGATGAGAACTGGCATCATAATGAACTTCCGCTTCATGCACATCCAAGGAGGAAGGTTATACATACATAGAGTCACGGGCCAGGTGCTGTGATTGCTGCTCTGCTCCCCGAAAGGATTAATGCCATCCGTGATTAAAGCAAACCATACATTCCTTGGGTCCTTTGCAAACTCATCCCAGTACTTTCTCTCAATTTTTCTCCACTGCGACCCGTCAGCGGGTGCTCTCAACTTCCCATCTTTCTTTCGGTTCTCACTGTGCCATCGCATCAACTTGGCATGCTCTTCGTTTTTGAACAGACGTTTCAACCATGGTATTATAGGAGCATACCACATCACCTTCGCAGGAACCCTCTTCCTGGGGGGCTCGCCATCAACATCACCAGGGTCATCTCGTCTGATCTTATACCGCAATGCACCGCATACCGGGCATGCGTTCAGATCCTTGTATGCACCGCGGTAGAGGATGCAGTCATTAGGGCATGCATGTATCTTCTCCACCTCCAATCCTAGAGGGCATACAACCTTCTTTGCTGCGTATGTACTGTCGGGCAATTCGTTATCCTTTGGAAGCTTCTTCTTCAATATTTTCAGTAGCTTCTCAAATCCTTTGTCAGCCACAGCATTCTCTGCCTTCCACTGCAGCAATTCCAGTACGGTACCGAGCTTTGTGTTGCCATCTTCGCAATTGGGGTATAACCCTTTTTTGTGATCCTCTAACATGCGATCGAACTTCAGCTTCTCCTTTTGACTAATGCATTGCGTCCTTGCATCGACAATGACCCGGCGGAGATCATCATCATCGGGCACATCGTCTAGTTCCTCTTGATCTTCAGCAGCTTCACCCGTGGCAGCATCATTGGGCACATCGTCTGGTTCCTCTTGATCTTCATCAGCTCCGCCCGTTGCAGCATCATCGTATTCAGGGGGCACATAGTTGTCATCGTACTCTTCTTCTTCGCCGTCTTCCATCATAACCCCTATTTCTCCGTGCCTCGTCCAAACATTATAGTGTGACATGAAACCCTTGTAAAGCAGGTGGGAGTGAAGGATTTTCCGGTTAGAGTAAGACCTCATATTCCCACATTCAGTGCATGGACAACACATAAAACCATTCTGCTTGTTTGCCTCAGCCGCATCGAGAAACTCATGCACGCCCTTAATGTACTCGCGGGTGTGTCTGTCACCGTACATCCATTGCCGGTTCATCTGCATGCATTATATATAATTAAGTGTCCAAATTAATAGAAGTTCATCATCACATTAAAACCAAAGTGCATACATAGTTCTCATCTAATAACATATAGCTCTCCAGAGCATCTAATTAATTAAACCATACATTGAAACTATGTAAAACATTTCAATGCAAAAACAAATGCGATCATAATCACAACCAAGGTAACAATTGATCCAACGGCATAATGATACCAAGTCTCGGTATGAATGGCTTATTTTCTAATCTTTCTAATCTTCAAGCGCATTGCATCCATCTTGATCTTGTGATCACCGACGACATCCGCAACATGCAACTCCAATATCATCTTCTCCTCCTCAATTTTTTTTATTTTTTCCTTCAACAAATTGTTTTCTTCTTCAACTAAATTTAACCTCTCGACAATAGGGTCGGTTGGTATTTCCGATTCACATACATCTTAGATAAATAAAATCTATGTCACGTTGGTCGGCATAATTTTCATAAACAATAAATGAACCATCCGAATCATAGACAGGACGAGGGCCGAAGGGGGCGGATACCAAAACCATCGCACTATATAAGATGCAATAATAAATGTAAGAAAATGATACAAGTATCTATCTAAACATACAAGTAAGAATATTTTTCCTTTCAGAAAGAAGATAAGAAGAAGAGGCTCACCACGGTGGTGACGGTGATGAGATCGGCGCGGGTGATCGACGGCGGTGAAGACAGGGACGGGGCGTGATGGACCGCTAAATCTAGACAAATCTCGAGGAAAATGGAGTTTGGAGGTCGAGCTTCGAGAGGAGAAAGCTTAAGTAGTGTGGATCGGGCATTCCATCGAACACCTCATGTGCATAGGAGGTGAGCTAGAGCACCACAAAGCCCTCTCCCCCTCGGCCAGAAAAAACAGAGCACTGTGCTCTACTCTTGCGCGAGGGGGTATATATAGGCACCTCATTGGTCCCGGTTGGTGACATGAGCCGGGACTAAAGGGGAGCCTTTGGTCCCGGTTCAAGCCACCAACCGGGACCAATGGTGGTGGGCCAGGAGCGAGGCCCATTGGTCCCGGTTCGTCCCACCAACCGGGACCAAAAGGTCCACATGAACCGGAACCAATGGCCCACGTGGCCCGGCCGGCCCCCTGGGCTAACGAACCGGGACCAATGCCCACATTGGTCCCGGTTCTAGACTGAACCGGGACTAATGGGCTGACCCGGCCTGAACCAAAGCCCTGTTTTCTACTAGTGTTGCCAAGATACTCGCAAAAATGATGGCCACCCGCCTTGTTCCCCACATGTCATCCCTTGTATCCAATGCTCAAAGTGCCTTCATTAAGAAAAAAAGTATCCACGACAATTTCATGTATGTGCGCAATTTGGCGAGAAAGTTTCATCGCACAAAGACTCCGACCTTGCTATTCAAGCTTGATATCAAGAAAACTTTTGACTCTGTGAAATGGGACTTTCTCATGGATCTGCTAAGGCACCATGGCCTTCCGAGCCGATTTAGAGATTGGATCTGACCTATGTCGTCATTAACCTTTCTAAGGAGTCGTCAGGTACAACATATCCGTGTCGCACGATGATCATCGCATACAGTAGTCAATCTATTCCTATGTAAGGCTTCCAGGAATCACCTGTGTGTATACAGACAATGATAGATTTTTCTCGGGTATATATGTTGAATATGAGTCAAGAAGTTGAGAATATACATTTTGCCATGTTTTTCACTAGCTAGCTAGCTAGGCCGGTTGAGGTCGGTCGCCTTTTATAGGTTGATGACTGGAAGGTTGCTACTACAAACCAACATATTTAGGGGCACATATGTACTTCTTCCGTTCTAAAATATAGTACGCCCGCACTTTCTGAGGTTCTACTTTGACCATAAATTTAAACAACGAGATCAACTAAAGCGGGAGAATATTTTTTATAATTGAAAACTTTTTTTTGAATACGAATTCACTGATATAACTTTTTCTCCCGCCGCAGTCAGTCTTGTTTGTTAAATTTATGGTCAAAGTTGAAGCACGGGAATAGAGGAAACACTATATTTTGGAACGGAGGAAGTACTCCCTCCTTTCCGGTTTATAGGGCTTATCTCAAAATTTTAGTTTTTTTCCATTTTATAAGACTCAATTTGGTTGTCCCCCATCACAAGTTCAGATTCTAAGCTGCATTAAACCAGTGCATGCAAGTATTAAGAGAAAATTGACCAATGCATGTACTTTATGCATGCATGCATTGCAATTAATGCATTGGTAAACATAATTTTTTTTGAGAAAAACAAGAGCATTAATTGGGTGCTTTTGCAAACTATAAAAAATATTCCACCACTCATCATATACCTTGGTTGGTGAGATTTTTGAATTGAGCCTTATAACCCAGAAAGGAGGGAGTATGTACTTAGAACGAGCATTACACAACCATATATAGCGAGAAAACTGGTCACAATCCATGGCCATGACAATGTAGTACTCACCACCACCGCACATATATGCATGCTTGCATTTTCATTTCTAGAAGTACATGGGCAGCAACAAAGATTGTATCCTATTGGTCCTATTGGCACAACATGGGAGAACTTTCTGTCTGCAAGACGCAAACTAGAAAGGTGTATTACACTCTGACGGTTCTCTCTAGAGATCAAGTTGGGGACACACACACATATGGCTGGGGCCGGTCATGTGTATTTGTGATGGGACTGGGAAGCAGCGGGAAAGATGGAGTGACACACCTGGTCTCTGTGCCTTGAGTTGATCCAGATTACATCCCTGACTAGATATGTCATCGCAAGATCGGCCAAATCAAGAGGAAGGGAAGTGGCTCAGGAGGCATGCTAATCTTGTGATGCAGCACATGACGAGGCAAAATTAGGACGACATCCGTAGTTTAGTTATGTGCTTGGCAGCACTTGTTATTTTGCAGGGTGTGCATCAGATTGCTCCTGCGACAAATGTCACGATCAAAGGTTTCCCTTCCAAGACGGATTCAAACTGGCCGCTACTCCATGGACAGACGCAGCAACAGTTTTGCACAGATGGAAAGTGCCAGCCCGGGCTATAGACGTGGATGTGAGTATGTGTTGAATATATATTGTGTAAGCCTATATTGTGATTTGGGTCCACCTCCTAGTTCTCCTGTATAGTTGAGGTTATGACTCCATCTTGTACATCATATATACGTGTCTGGTGCATCGATCAATGCAATTGTGTTGCACAGCCTATTTCAGTCTTCAACATGGTATCTATCGCAGGTCGTTCCTAGACCTAGCCGCTATCATCGCGCTGCCGCTGCTTCCTCCCTTCGCCACCGCCACCCGCTGCCGCTGCCGGGCACCGCCGCCCTCCCACCCGCCGCCGCGGCGGCTTCCTCCTCAGCCGCCGCCGCGCCACCCGCCGCCGCCGCGACTTCCTCCTCAGCCGCCGCCACCGCGCCCCTAAGCTTCCAG
>NC_041388.1:543075297-543103037 GCF_002162155.2 Triticum dicoccoides
GCTTCCAGAGCTCCCTCCCCACCCAGCGCCGCACCTAGCCGCTCCACCCGTGCCGAACCCCAACCCGACCCGCGCCGAACCCTAACCCTAGCCGCCCCACCCGCGCCACGCCTTCCCACTCCCTCCTCGTTGCGCCATGAGTTCCTCCTCCTCAACCATCTGCAACCCCTTTGACGGCCCTGATGTCACCCTCGTCCGTGAGCAGGGACGGCTTTTATCACACTAATAAAGAATAAGGTCAGAAATAATCAAAAAGAGATGAGAAAGAAAGAAAGAAAGAGAAATAAAAGAGAAAATCAGAAAGCATGTCATCTCTCATCCAGTCAGAAGTGGAACTAAAGATTCGGATCGCGGGAAATAAACAGAAAGGCGAGAGTGAAGATCTAGTGGGAACATTAGAGGTATCTTCATCAAGAAATATGAAGGAGATCACACGTAGTACTGACGGCAAGCAGTAGATCACACTAGTGCTTGTTGATTCAATCTATCACGCTTACCACAAAACCGGCCAAAAACGAAAGAGATATGGGAATATGAATTACTTATTCAAGAGACGAAGTCTTAGATTCCGGTACTATTGTACTAGTATTCCTCATATTGATATAGGAACTCTCACTGAACTCTGCGAACATTTTGATCTGATGTCATGGAAATATTATACGGTCAAAGGTATGATTGCGAAATCAAAGCGATTCCAGTTGATGGATGAAAAAAGCAGGGACAACTTTTATCACACTAATAAAGAATCAAAACACTAGTCACTAAAGATATACGAGAGTTGCAGCGTTTTATCACGCTATTAGAGGAATACTCATAAGTATGATTGACTAAATCCTATATGAAAAAAAAGTATTCAAGATAAGCCGCAATCAGAAATCCAGAACCGAGAGGTCATAAAAGTCAGCCCAACAGAAACCCAAAGAAAAGAAATCCACTATTTCTCACTATAATTCTCATCCTCTAGTACCAATCAGTACAGAAGTGTAGTGGCACTGACACAAGGGTTTGGAATGGAACAATACAACCATACCATCCCATCACAAAACGGTAGGGTAGTACTAACCACACCGTATATGTTGTTATGCTCTAGTTAGCCACGTGAGGGTATACGGAACAACAATACATACCAATAAATCCCAACAAACAGATAGTAATCCACCGCTAAAAAGGGGAAATAAGGAAAAAACAACACAAAATGAAAGCAGGGACGACTTTTATCACACTAATAAAGAATAAGGTCAGAAATAATCAGAAAGAGATGAGAAAGAAAGAAAGAAAGAGAAATAAAAGAGAGAATCAGAAAGCAGGTCATCTCTCATCTAGTCAGAAGTGGAACTAAAGATTCAGATAGCGGGAAATAAACAGAAAGGCGAGAGTGGAGGTTGGCGGGTCTAAGATCTAGTGGGAACATTAGAGGTATCTTCATGAAGAAATATGAAGGAGATCACACGTAGTACTGACCGCAAGCAGCATATCACACTATTGCCCATTTATTCTCGAATAATTTTTTTAGGAGGGACAATTTTACATATTTCTGCCAAATCCTTCTATTATTAAGTACGGCTAGTACCATTTTAATGTGTTTCGATTTTTTTTGAAAAGGAGAGGTTTGATGCTTCTGAATTCATTGTGTTAATTCCACTTCCTACTCGCAGTATGCTCTTAATGATCCCGGCTCATGATTTAATTGCCATGTATTTAGCTATTGAGCTTCAAAGTTTATGTTTTTATGTGATCGTATCATCAAAAAGAAAGTCTGAATTTTCCACGGAAGCCGGCTCAAAATATTTGATCTTAGGTGCATTTCCCTCTAGAATATTATTGTTCTGGTGTGACCGGACTACTACCAATCAATTTTTTGGAACTTATTTATAGACTTGTAGAGACCCTCTACGTAGTTTTAATTCTAGGGCAATCGATCCACTTTCCCCATAGCCCTAAGGTTGTGTCTCGATCTCGTACGCGCGAAAGATAAGATACGGGAGGCGGGGTCCTATGGTATGGGTCTTCGACCCTTGGTCTAATTCCACGATGGAGAGTCGGTG
Source organism: Triticum dicoccoides (assembly GCF_002162155.2). NCBI lineage: Eukaryota > Viridiplantae > Streptophyta > Magnoliopsida > Poales > Poaceae > Triticum > Triticum dicoccoides. The sequence goes on from NC_041388.1 coordinate 543,077,343, forward strand.
TGGCGTAAAGTGAAGATTGGGGGAAATAGAGCGAAATCCCCATCTGGGGTATTCCGAAGGTGTAACCTAGGCAACGAAAAAGGGGCCCGATACTTCAACTAAAGGAGCGACCTATTGGTTCACCAAACCCCGACCCAGTGTCACACGTTCTCCAGGTCCAAAGGGATCCAGTGCCCAACTACCGTCTCCTCCCGGAATTGTGTTATCGGAGCCGAGCCAGGAATAGCCGTTAGTGGACACCTACCACTTTTCACCGGTTAGAGAGGCCCTCTTTAATACATTAAGAAAATATGTTCATAGGGGCTAGAAAGACTCGGTCATAGGAACTTAGACCACCTACGCGCTGGTAAATGAAAACCACCTCGACCGGATCTATCGAACGAAGAAGGCCGCCGCATGAAAGAATTAACACACCAAAAGGGCCACCAGCTTTCCCCCAAAAAGGGGAGATCCGCTGCTTACTGCTCACGGAAACATCCGACCTTATGGTAAAGTCGTCCGCCTATCTTTCTGATCTCATTCATTTTCCGATCGCATAAAAAGTCATGAGATCAAAAAAGAAATGTGAGAATGTAACCTTTTTACCTGGGAATCAGTGGAATTGAAATCCTTTCGGACCTTGCTCGACATAGTCCTTAGTATGATGTCGATCTCTTAGGATAGACCGCTTTCTTAACGAGAAAGAGAGCTTAGCCTTACCCCTTAGCAATTGGTTGACTGACTCCTTACCACACAACAATCAAACTTCTATGATTACCGTGACACCTATGTCGGCATGCATGCTTAGAGAAGTGGCTTTCTTAGAAATGGAAACTCTGACCTTGAAACTGCCAATTGAGGAAGGGTTGTTTCGGCAGGCACGAGTGGAGAGTTTGCCCCATCGACGAAGGCCACTATACGTGTTTTCTAAAGAGCAATATTACCATTTCTATTCCTCTGGCTACTAAGATGTTTCAGTTTGTCAGGTTGTCTCTTGCCTGCTCATGGACTCAGCAGGTAGTTCAAAAGGTTGACCTATTTGGGAATCTCCAGATCTATGCTTATTTCAACTCCCCGAAGCATTTTGTCGCTTGCTACGCCCTTCCTCGTCTCTGGGTGCCATCCTTTCTCCTGCATTTTCGTGCACATAAGCATAGCTCAAACCACTTTTCATGCTTAGCAAATGCTGTAATGAGGGCGATGAATGTATACGGATATGGCGAAAATCTCTGTCTGCCTTTTCTTTCAGCTGAAACTCTACCTAATGGTTCATATTCCCCGGGTCCATGGGTCCATGGCTGCTTAGCTTAGACAACCTTGCTAGAGACATGAATGCGGAGTTCAGTTTCCAATTGATTTATATTCAACGGGACCTCCCATTATTGGATTTTCTCCACTTTCTAGTTGTTGTGGAAAGAATGTTGAGCAAATGAGTTTAAGGGGTGGTTTTCTGTTTACTTTTTTCTAGCCTACGTCGTCTCTCTTCCAGAACCTCACAATCATCAGTGTCTGAAGTTTCATGATGAATACTGGTTTCACATTTTATTGCTTACGTGAGGAAATATCAATTTGGAACTCGAATTTGTATTTGAGTTATGATGAGGAGTGAGGTAGATTCGCAATGTTGAAGAAAACGAAGAAAAAGGATGCTGCTATGCCTTGCTTGTGGCTCTTTCTTCTATTGGCTAGTCTAAGGCATGATAGTTTCAATTTCTTTTGGAAAGCAAGTGTGGCTCAGTCATAAGTGTTAGTAATATCACTATCCAATCAAAAACCAGTCAACATCCACGAGCACATTTGAGTGGTGCTTGATCAATCCACCGCATCCTACTCCGCTTGGAAGCGGTACTTCTCCATGGTGTTCCGCGAGTACCTGCTCCACGGCCACGTCGGCGGCACCGTGGACTCGAGCCTCATGATTCACGACGAGGAGTGGATGATCCTCAACGCCACCATCATCCACTGGTTCTACCTCACCATCTCCAAGGACGTCTTCCACATGGTGGTGGATGATGACGATGACCCCTAAGCCGTCTGGACCAAGATCAACGGCCTCTTCACCGACAACAAACTATAGCATAAGGTCCTCCTCTACGACGAGTTTTACGGGTGCCAGCAGCTTGACTCGTCCATCGACAATTTTTGCATGCGCCTCAAAAAGCTTGCCGATGAACTTGGCGCCACCTCCGCCGCATCCCGCGCAGGTCCCACCGGCCTACCCCCAGGCGCCGGCCGCCCCCTTCCCGCCACCCCCGCCCACAGCTAACGGGTGTCGCCGCGATGGCCGCCGTGATGGCCACAAGCAGCAGTGCTACCTCTTGAGCTTGCGTTGGTTTTTCCCTTGAAGAGAAAAAGGTGATGCAGCAAAGTAGAGTAAGTATTTCCCTCAGTTTTGTGAACCAAGGTATCAATCCATTAGGAGACAACACGCAAGCCACCGAATACCTGCACCAACAAACACCAACTTGCACCCAATGCGATAAAGGGGTTGTCAATCCCTTCACGGTTATTTGCATGTGAGATCTGATAGAGATGGATAAATGGTAAAGTAATATTTTTGGTATTTTTGGTTTATGGAATGGAAAGTTAAAGATTGCAAAGAAAGTAAATACGAAAATAAAACTATAGAGCGGAAACTTATAAGATGGAAAATAGACCCCGGGGCCCTAGGTTTCACTAGAGGCTTCTCTCAAGATAGAAATTATTATGGTGGGTGAACAAATTACTGCCGAGCAATTGATAGAAAAACGCAAAGCTATGACAATATCTAAGGCAATGATCATGAATATAGGCATCACGTCCGTGTCAAGTAGACCGAAACGATTCTGCATCTACTACTATTACTCCACACATCGACCGACTTCTGCCTGCATCTAGTGTATTAAGTTCATAAGAACAGAGTAACACAATAAGTAAGATGACATGATGTAGCGGTATTAACTCAAGCAATATGATGAAAACCCCATCTTGTTATCCTCGATGGCAACAATACAATACATGTCGGTTCCCCTTCTGTCACTAGGATCGAGCACCACAAGATTGAACGCAAAGCTAAGTGCTTCTCCCATTGCAAGAAAAACCAATCTAGTTGGCCAAACCAAATCGATACTTCGAAGAGACTTGCAAAGATATGAAATCATGCATATCAAAATTCAGAGGAGATTCACATAATATTCATAGATAAGCTGATTATAAATCCACAATTCATCGGATCTCAGCAAACACACCACAAAAGAGTATTGCATCGAATAGATCTCCAAGAGCATCGAGGAGAACATGGTATTGACAATCAAAGAGAGAGAAGAAGCCATCTAGCTACTAGTTATGGACCCGTAGGTCTGTGGCAAACTACTCACGCTTCATCGGAGAGGCAATGGTGTTGATGTAGAAGCCCTCCATGATCGAATCCCCCTCCGGCAGGATGCCGAAAAAGGCCCCAAGATGGGATCTCACGGGTACAGAAAGTTGCGGCGGTGGAAAAGTGGTTTCGTGGCTCCCCTGGAAGTTTTCAGGGTATATGAGTATATATAGGAGGAAGATCTAGGTCAGGAGGTCACCAAGGGGCCCACAAGGTTGGGGGGCGCGCCCTACCCCCTGGGCGCGCCCTCCATCCTTGTGGCCGCCTCGTGGCTCTTATAACTTGTAGTTCAAGTCTCCCGGGTGTCTTCTGGTCCAAGAAAAATCATCACGAACATTTTATTCCGTTTGGACTTTGTTTGGTATTCCTATTCTGCGAAAATCTAAAACAAGGAAAAACACAGGAACTGGCACTGGGCTCTAGGTTAGTAGGTTAATCCCAAAATCATATAAAATAGCATATTAACGCATATAAAACATCCAAAACAGATAATATAATAGCATGGAACAATCAAAAGTTATAGATACGTTGGAGACGTATCAAGCAGCAGGGCGCCGGGGCTCAGGGAGGAGCCGCCCGCCCCCAGCAGCCGTATCAACCAGCCCCATGGTCCATCGGCCAGAACCCGTGGACCGGCGTTGTGCATGCCTACTCCATGCCGGTTCCCCATGCCCCTACCCCAGGTATCCTTGGCGCGCGACCTCCTTCTCATCAGGCATTTTACGCCATGCCGCAGCCCTACGGGCCCCTCTCCTATGGAAAGCCGCCACAGCTAGGAGGGCTGCCGCTACTGCCCCTGACGGCGCCGCCACAGCAGCCTGCCCTCCACCCGTGCCGTGGGACCCGACGCTCCTGGCGGCCCAGCACTCTGCGCCCTCTCCGTCCACCTACACCGGCGGCGGCAAATGGTATATGGACACTGGAGCTACCGCGCATATGTCTGCTCATCCCTGTAACCTCCACACCTCCTATCCCGTCCACACCTCCGCTCGCATCATCGTCGATGACGGTTCCTCCGTTCCCATTACTCATATAGGACATGCATCTTTTCCATCCACATCTACTCCATTGTCATTATCTAACACCTTTGTTTCTCTTGATCTTATCAAAAATCTTGTCTATGTTCGTTCTTTTACATGTGAAAATCCTGTTACCGTTGAGTTTGACGAGTGTGGTTTTTCTGTTAAGGACGCTCGCAACCGGATGGCACTCCACCGATGTGACAGCCCCTACGAGCTCTACTCGGTCCAATCCACCGCCTCCACCACCTCCGCCGCCCCTGTCGCCCTCGCCACCAGTGTGGATCTCTGGCACGCTCGCTTGGGTCATCCCAACCCCGCCACCCTTCGTCATATACTTCAGAGTTTTTCTTTCACGTGTAATAAGATTGATGATCACTCTTGTCATGCATGTCGCCTCGGCAAACATGCTCGTCTTCCTTTTAGGGCGTCTTCTCATGTTGCATCGTACCCGTTTGAGTTAATTCATAGTGATGTTTGGACCTTGCTAGTTGCAAGTAATACAGGCTATCTTTATTACCTTGTCATTCTTGATGATTTTTCGCACTATGTGTGGACCTTCCCATTGAGGCTTAAGTCCGATGTTATATCCACTCTCGCCACATTTTACTCCTATGTTTTAACGCAGTTTGGTCATCCAATTCTTGCGTTGCAGACAGATAACAAGAAGGAGTTCGACAACTTAGCTGTTCGTACTCTCCTCACCACACATGGCATGACTTTTCGTCTCACATGTCTGTACACTTCGCAACAGAATGGTCGTGTTGAGCACGTCCTATGCACTCTTAATGACTGCGTTCGGACGCTTCTCTTTCACGCTAATGTGCCTCCGCAAATTTGGCCCGATGCTTTCGCCACCGTATCACTCCTCATTAACATCCGCCCCTGTTGTACTCGTGGAAACTTTGCACCTCATCATCTTCTCCTCGGTGCACCACCCTCTTATGATGAGCTTCGCATTTTCGCCTGTCTCTGCTATCCTAGCATCACCGCCAGTGCGCCACATAATCTTTCACCCCGCTCGGTCGCATGCATCTTTCTCGGCTACCCACCTAACACTAAAGGCTACCGTTGCTATACCCAGTCTCCCATCGAGTATTTCACCTCCTGACACGTCTACTTTGATGAGAAGGTGTTTCCTTTTCAGCAGAAGGTACCTCTCGTCGCCCCATCGCCGCCGGCCACTAGCGGCCCTTCGGTGACACCGTCAGGTGGACGGCCCCGCTCGGCTCTCGGACCACATCCGGGCTTTGGCGGTCCCCACGCCGTGGGACGAGCTATGCTTCACGCCCCACACCGCCATCGCCATCAATGCCGGCCTCTCCGCTGGCGCCTTCCTCGGCCACCCTCGGGCATCGCGCCTTCCCCGGCCGACTCAGGCGCCTTGGGCGCCGCCTCTTCGTCGGCCGCATCATCGGTGCCCTCGCCCGTGGCCTCGCCGACCGCCTCTTCGAGCCTTGTCTCGGAGTTGCCGTCTCTCCCCCTCACTCGGGCTCGAGCCGACGTTCACCGCCCGAGTCAGCGGTACTCCAGCGACGAGTACTCCTCGCCACCTCCACCACCGAGCCGTCCCTGATTCATGTGTCTGCCAGAGCAGCCCTCTTTGATCCTCACTGGCTTTCTGTGATGCAGCAAGAGTTCGACGCTCTTCAGCGGAACCGTACCTAGACACTGGTTCCCCGGCCTTCTTGCGCCAATGTCATCACCGGCAAGTGGGTTTTTCGTTATAAGACCTGCTTGGATGGTACACTTGAGCGCTACAAGGCTCGCTGGGTGGTCCGTGGGTTTTGACAGCGTGCTGACATCGACTTCACTGAGAAGTTTGCACCAGTTGTCAAACCAGGCATGATCCACACCGTCCTCTAGCTAGCTGTAACACCCCGGATGTAAGTTACCATATTTGTACTCCAACTCTTGCCATTTTCGGCTCTAAGTTATGACATTCGTGGTTGGGTTCTTTTCTTTGTTTTGCATTTTTTTCATGTCATGCATTTCATATCTTGTCATCATGTGCATCTCATTTGCATACGTGTTCGTCTCATGCATCCGAGCATTTTCCTCGTTGTCCGTTTTGCATTCCGACACTCCTACATCTTCTGGCGCCCCCTTTTACCTCTTTTCGTGAGCTGGTGTTAAACATTCTCGGAATGGACCAAGATTTGCCAAGCGGCCTTGGTACCCCACTGGTAGACCGCCTATCAAGTTTTGTACCATTTGGAGTCCGTTTGATACTCCAACGGTTAACCGGGGAACCGTAAAGGCCTCGTGTGTGTTGCAGCCCAACACCCCTCCAAAGTGGCCCAAAACCCATCCAAACCCACTCCATCCTCTCGGCCGTTCGATCACGATCACGTGGCCGAAAACCCACCTCATTTGGACTCTCCTAGCTCCCTCTACCTATAAAAACATCTTCCCCTCCGAAATCCCGGATGAAACCCTAGATCTTTCCTCTCTCGCCCGCCGGACATGTTCGTCCCGGATCAGACGTAACCGCGCCGCCGCTCCCAGCCTCTCAGCGCCTGCAACGTGGCCCCGGCCACCGCCTGCCACCGCCGACCCGCTCGGGCCCGAGGCCGGCCCCCGCGGCCCGCCCGCGCAGCCGCGTTACCCCACGCCTCCTTCGCCGGCCACGCCGCCCCTCGCCGCCTCCGCCGCTCGGCGCCTCCTCTCCGCTCGCTGGCGACTGCGCCCGCCGCCTGTGCTGCCGCGCTCCTCCGCCGCTGCCTCGTCACCGGTCGTCGTCCTGTCGCCGTCTCCTCGCAGATCTGTCCGGATCCGGCTCCCCCGAGCCCTCTCCGGTGAGCTGCGGCGTCCTCGGCCACTGTCGCCTCCGTCTCCGGCCATGCTCCGGCGAGAACCCCGTCTGCGCCTCGAATTCCGTGCCAACCCTAGATCTGGGCGAGGTCTATTTCTTCTAAGTCCCTGGTTTCCCCTAACATTTTCTAGCTCTGTTCATTGCATCATAACTCCTAATCCGTAGCTCCGTTTTGTGCGTGCCATATATCAAAATGTTCATCTTGATGTGCTCTTCATTTTGTTCTATTGTGCCATGCTTGTTCGAGTCCATCTTGTTACCCAAATTGTTGATGCAAGAGTCCTATAAGATGTTAGTTCCTGTTACTTAGCAGATATTGAGCATTTGTCATTTTTGCTACATTTGTTGTGTGCTTCATATGGGCATGAGCTCTACATGTGTTTTGGGCTATGCCATGCCATCTTTATAGGGGTGTATGCCATGTATTTTTGTGATCAATGTGGTGACTAGCACAAGCATGCAAAGTAGCTCTTGTAATATTGCCGTTTTCAGGGACTTATAATTTCACTGTCATTTCCCTGTTGTTATTTTTATGCCATGTATTCATGTTGCTATAGAGAGATCCATGCTTCTTTTGAGTATGTTCAGTAAGGATGATTTGGACATATGGTTATGCTCTATCCATCCATGTCCCTGTTTGCTTTTATGGAGTACCCTAGCATGACTCAATCTTGCTCTACTTTCGCTATAAAATGTTCCTGGCAGATTGTTTACGTGTTAATCAATTTTGCCAAGGTTGTTGTAGTTGATCCATGCATGCTATGTGATTGTTCTTGCCATGGTTAGCTTATTAAACATGTCTTCTTGCTGGTAGTATGCTTATTTTATCATGTAATGCCTTGTTATGAGTGAATCGAGCTCGCAAAGAGGCCTTCATAATTCTGTTTTTGCCATGTCCAGTTTTCTGCTAAGTCTAAATCTGTTAACGAAACTTGCTAAGTTTACATGGGTGCCATCATATCTTCTGATCCTTTTTGTCTTATGGTCAGTAAGGGACCTTTGTTATATGTTTTGAATAGATTCATGCCATCCCTTGTATTGCTATGATATATTCCTGTAGCATGTTGTTATCTTGCTCTAAACATTGCTTCCTGATGTTAATTCCTGACATGTTGTTATTTTCACCAAGTCTGTGATGTTGATATCTTTTGCACTTTTGCCATGCTTGTTTTGAACCTGCTCTTGTGTGATTTAGCCGTAGCTTAGTGTTCATCTTTTGTGAAGCATCTTGATTAGATCACTGCCATGTGCTTTGTTTCTATGTTGGAGTGCAGTAGCTTAGTTTATTGTTGCATTCTAGATGGCATCGTGCTGTTAATCGCAGAATTGTGCCGTTCTTGTTTTGCTTGCCATTTGCAAACCGTGCATCCATTTTCGGTGATCTTTATATCGATTTCAACCGAAATCAACTCATCTTTCCAGAGGCACTCTTGGTTTGCCAAGTTGAGGCCTGGTTCAATATTTTCCTTCCGGAGCACGCATATGCATTACATATCACATCCCGCATATCATGCCATGTTTTGCATCATGTTGCTTGCGCATTGCACTGTGATTGATTGTTGGTCCTTTGCTTGTGTTCTTGCTTTGCTTAGAGCCGGGAGACGAGTACGTGATTGAGGAACCCGTCGAGTACACTTACGAGGATCAAGCTTACGCCAACTCGGAGAACTTTGCAGGCAAGACGACCATACCCTCGAAATCACTTCTATCTTTGCTTGCTAGTTGCTCGCTCTATTGCTATGCCGCGATACCTACCACATGCTTTATCATTCCTCCCATATTTCCATGTCAAGCCTCTAACCCACCTTGTCCTAGCAAACCGTTGTTTGGCTATGTTACCGCTTTGCTCAGCCCCTCTTATAGCGTTGCTAGTTGCAGGTGGAGATGAAGTTTGTTCCTTGTTGGAACATGTTTATTGGTGGGATATAATTATTATATCTTGTTTACTTCAATGCACATATATACTTGGTAAAGGGTGGAAGGCTCGGCCTTATGCCTAGTGTTTTGTTCCACTCTTGCCGCCCTAGTTTCCGTCATACCAGTGTTATGTTCCTTGATTTTGCGTTCCTTACACGGTTGGGTTATAATGGGAACCCCTTGACAATTCGCCTTGAATAAAACTCCTCTAGCAAGGCCCAACCTTGGTTTTACCATTTGCCACCTAAGCCTTTTTTCCCTTGGGTTCCGCGGACTCAAGGGTCATCTTTATTTTAACCCCCCCGGGCCTGTGCTCCTCTGAGTGTTGGTCCGAACTGAGTAGACTGCGGGGCCACCTCGGGGCAACTTGAGGTTTGGTTTTACTCGTAGGATGTCTCATCCGGTGTGCCCTGAGAACGAGATATGTGCAGCTCCTATCAGGATTTGTCGGCACATTCGGGTGGCTTTGCTGGTCTTGTTTTACCATTATCGAAATGTCTTGTAACCGGGATTCCGAGTCTGATCGGGTCGTCCTGGGAGAAGGAATATCCTTCGTTAACCGTGAGAGCTTGTGATGGGCTAAGTTGGGACACCCCTGCAGGGTTTTGAACTTTCGAAAGCCGTGCCCGCGGTTATGGGCAGATGGGAATTTGTTAATATCCGGTTGTAGAAAACCTGACACTTAACTTAATTTAAAATGAATGAACCGCGTGTGTAGCCGTGATGGTCTCTTTTTGGCGGAGTCCGGGAAGAGAACACGGTCTCGTGTTATGCTTGAACGTAAGTAGTTTCAGGATCACTTCTTGATCATTATAGCTTCTCGACCGTGCTTTGCTTCTCTTCTCGCTCTCATTTGCGTAAGTTAGCCACATATATGCTAGTGCTTGCTGCAGCTCCACCTCACTACCTTTTCCTACCCATAAGCTTAAATAGTCTTGATCACGAGGGTGTGAGATTGCTGAGTCCCCGTGACTCACAGATTACTTCCAAAACCAGATGCAGGTGCCGATGATGCTAGTGCAGGGGACCCAACTGAACTCAAGTGGGAGTTCGACGAGGATTCGGGACGTTACTAGGTTTCCTTTCCGGACGATCAGTAGAGGAGCCCAGTTGGGGCGATCGGGGATCTATTGCATTAGGGATTGTCTTTATTTATTTGGTTCCGTAGTCGGACCTCGATTGTATTCTGGATGATGTAATGTGCTACCTCTTGAGCACTGCGTTGGATTTGAGGAGAGGATGATGCAGCAAAGTAGCGTAAGTATTTCCCTCAGTTTTTTAGAACCAAGGTATCAATCCAGTAGGAGGCTACGCGCGAGTCCCTCGTACCTACACAAAAACAATAGCTCAACGCAAGCAACGCGCTTAGGGGTTGTCAATCCCTTCATGGTCACTTACGAAAGTGAGATCTGATAGAGATGATAAATAATATATTTGGTATTTTTGGTATAGAGATGCAAAGTGAAAAGTAAAAGGCAAAGCAATAATAAAGTGATGGAGATTGATATGATGAGAAAGAGACCCGAGGGCCATAGGTTTCACTAGTGGCTTCTCTCAAGAGCATAAGTATTCTATGGTGGGTGGACAAATTACTGTTGAGCAATTGACAGAATTGAGCATAGTTATGAGAATATCTAGGTATGATCATGTATATAGGCATCACGTCTGAGACAAGTAGACCGACTCCTGCCTGCATCTACTACTATTACTCCACTCATCGACCGCTATCCATCATGCATCTAGAGTATTAAGTTAAAAACAGAGTAACACCTTAAGCAAGATGACATGATGTAGAGGGATAGTTTCATGCAATATGATAAAAACCCCATCTTGTTATCCTCGATGGCAACAATACAATACGTGCCTTGCTGCCCCTTCTGTCACTGGGAAAGGACACCACATGATCGAACCCAAAGCTAATCACTTCTCCCATGGCAAGAAAAACCAATCTAGTAGGCCAAACCAAACTGATAATTCGAAGAGACTTGCAAATATAACCAATCATACATAAAAGAATTCAGAGAAGATTCAAATATTATTCATAGATAGACTGGATCATAAACCCACAATTCATCGGTCTCAACACACACACCGCAAAAAGAAGATTACATCAAATAGATCTCCACAAGAGAGGGGGAGAACATTGTATTGAGATCCAAAAAGAGAGAAGAAGCCATCTAGCTACTAACTATGGACGCATAGGTCTGAAGTAAACTACTCACACTTCATCGGAGGGGCTTGGATGATGATGTAGAAGCCCTCCGTGATCGATGCCCCCTCCGACGGAGCTCCGGAACAGGCCCCAAGATGGGATCTCATGGATACAGAAAGTTGCAGCAGTGGAATTAGGTTTTGGCTTCGTATTTGATCGTTTGGGGGTATGTAGGTATATATAGGAGGAAGGAGGACGTCGATGGAGCTTCGAGGGGCCCACGAGGCAGGGGGCGCGCCCTGGGTGGGGGGGGGCCCTCCACCCTCGTGACCGCCTCGTGGCTTTCTTGATGGAGGGTCCAAGTCTCCTGGGTCTTATCTGATGAGAAAATCACGTTCCCGAAGGTTTCATTCCATTTGGACTCCGTTTCTCCGAAACACTGAAATAGGCAAAAAAACAGCAATTCTGGGCTAGGCCTCCGGTTAATAGGTTAGTCCCAAAATAATATAAAAGTGGAAAATAAAGCCCAATATAGTCCAAAACAGTAGGTAATATAGCATGGAACAATCAAAAATTATAGATAGGTTGGAGACGTATCAAGCATCCCCAAGCTTAATTCCTGCTCGTCCTCGAGTAGGTAAATGATAAAAACAGAATTTTTGATGCGAAGTGCTACTTGTCATAATTTCAATGTAAATCTTCTTAATGGTGGTATGAATATTCAGATTCAAAAGATTCAAGACAAAAGTTCACGTTGACATAAAAATAATGATACTTCAAGCATACTAACAAAGCAATTATGTCTTCTCAAAATAACATGGCCAAAGAAAGCTATCCCTACAAAATCATATAGTCTGGCTATGCTCTATCTTCACCACACAAAGTATTTAAATCATGCACAACCCCGATGACAAGCCAAGCAATTGTTTCATACTTTTGACATTTTCAAAAACTTTTTCGATCTTCACGCAATACATGAGCGTGAGCCATGGATATAGCACTATATGTGGAATAGAATGGTGGTTGTGGAGAAGACAAAAGAGGGGAAGATAGTCTCACAACAATTAGGCGTATCAACGAGCTATGGAGATGCCCATCAATAGATATCAATGTGAGTGAGTAGGGATTGCCATGCAACGGATGCACTAGAGCTATAAGTATATGAAATCTCAACAAAAGAAACTAAGTGGGTGTGCATCCAACTCGCTTGCTCACGAAGACCTAGGGCATTTTGAGGAAGCCCGTCATTGGAATATACAAGCCAAGTTCTATAATGAAAAATTCCCACTAGTATATGAAAGTGACGGAATGAGAGACTCTCTATCATGAAGATCATGGTGCTACTTTGAAGCACAACTGTGGTAAAAGGATAGTAACATTGTCCCTTCTCTCTTTTTCTCTCATTTTTTGTTTGGGCCTTCTCTTTTTTTATGGCCTCTTTTTTTTCGTCCGGAGTCTCATCCCGACTTGTGGGGGAATCATAGTCTCCATCATCCTTTCCTCACTTGGGACAATGCTCTAAAAATGATGATCATCACACTTTTTGTTTTTCTTACAACTCAACAATTACAACTCAATACTTAGGACAAAATATGACTCTATATGAATGCCTCCGGCGGTGTACCGGGATATTCAATGAATCAAGAGTGACATGTATGAAAGAATTATGAACGGTGGCTTTGCCACAAATACGATGTCAACTACATGATCATGCTAGCAATATGACAATGATGGAGCGTGTCATAATGGACGGAACGGTGGACTCAACATTAGTCAAAAAGAACTCATATACTTATTGCAAAAATTTAGAAGTTATCAAAGCAAAGTATTACGCGCATGCTCCTAGGGGTATAGATTGGTAGGAAAAGACCATCACTCGTCCCCAACCGCCACTCATAAGGAAGACAATCAATAAATAAATCATGCTCCGACTTCATCACATAACGGTTCACCATACGTGCATGCTACGGGAATCACAAACTTTAACACAAGCATTTCTCAAATTCACAACTACTCAACTAGAATGAATCTAACATCACCATCCTCATATCTCAAAACAATTATCAAGCATCAATTTTTTTCTTAGTATTCAACGTACTCAAAAGAAAGTTTTACAAATCTTGAATACCAAGCATATTATTATTAAGAAAATTACCATGCTATTAAGACTCTCAAAATAATCTAAGTGAAGCATGAGAGATCAATAGTTTCTATAAAACAAATCCACCACCGTGCTCTAAAAGATATAAGTGAAGCACTAGAGTAAAACTATAAAACTCAAAAGATATAAGTGAAGCACTAGAGTAAAACTATAGAGCTCAAAAGATATAAGTGAAGCACATAGAGTATTCTATCAAATTCCAAATTATGTATGGCTCTCTCAAAAGGTGTGTACAGCAAGGATGATTGTGGTAGACTAACAAGCAAAGACTCAAATCATAAAAGACGCTCCAAGCAAAACACATATCATGTGGTGAATAAAAATATAGTTCCAAGTAAAGTTACCGATAGAAGTAGACGAAAGAGGGGATGCCTTCCGGGGCATCCCCAAGCTTTGATTTTTTGATGTCCTTGGATTATCTTGGGGGTACCATGGGCATCCCCAAGCTTAGGCTCTTGCCACTCCTTGTTCCATAATCCATCAAATCTTTACCCAAAACTTGAAAACTTCACAACACAAAACTTAAAGTAGAAAATCTTGTGAGCTCCGTTAGCGAAAGAAAACAAAAGACCACTTCAAGGTACTGTAATGAACTCATTCTTTATTTATATTGGTGTTAAACCTACTGTATTCCAACTTCTCTATGGTTTATAAACTATTTTACTAGCCATAGATTCATCAAAATAAGCATACAACACACGAAAAACAGAATCTGTCAAAAACAGAACAGTCTGTAGTAATCTGTAGCTAGAGCAAGATCTGGAACCCAAAAAATTCTAAAATAAATTGCTGGACGTGAGGAATTTACCTATTAATAATATTCCAAAATAATTAAGTAAACATCACTTTCCAAATAAAAATGGCAGCAGTTCTCGTGAGCGCTAAAGTTTCTGTTTTTCACAGCAAGATATCAAGACTTTCCCCAAGTCTTCCCAACGGTTCTACTTGGCACAAACACTAATTAAACACAAAAAAACACAACCAAAACAGAGGCTAAATAATTTATTTATTAATAAACAGGAGCAAAAATCAAGGAATAAAAATAAAATTGGGTTGCCTCCCAACAAGCGCTATCGTTTAACACCCCTAGCTAGGTATAACAATCAAGAATAGATCTAGGTATTGCCATCTTTGGTAGGCAATCCATAAGTGGCTCTCATGATAGATTCATATGGTAATTTTATTTTCTTTCTAGGGAAGTGTTCCATGCCCCTTTTTAATGGAAATTGAAATCTAATATTCCCTTCCTTCATATCAATAATTGCACCAACCGTTCTAAGGAAAGGTCTACCGAGAATAATAGGGGAAGAAGGATTGCAATCTATATCAAGAACGATAAAATCTACGGGCACATAATTCCTATTTGCAAAAATAATAACATCATTAATTCTTCCCATAGGTTTCTTAATAGTGGAATCCGCAAGATGCAAGTTTAGAGAGCAATCATCAAAATCACGGAAATCTAGCAAATCACACAAAGTTTTGGGAATAGTAGAGACACTAGCACCCAAATCACACGAAGCGTAAAACTCATGATCTTTAATTTTAATTTTAATAGTAGGTTCCCACTCATAATAAAGTTTTCTAGGGATAGAACCTTTCAACTCAAGTTTTTCTTCATAAGATTGCATCAAGGCATCAACGATATGTTCGGTAAAGGCTTTATTTTGACTATAAACATGAGGAGAATTTAGCATGGATTTCAACAATGAAATACAATCAATTAAAGAGCAATTTTCATAATTAAATTCCTTGAAATCCAATATAGTGGGTTTAGCATCGTCTAGGGTTTTATTTCTTTTAAGCCCACTTTTATCAATTTCACCATCAAGATCTAAATACTCCGAATTTTTAGAACGCCTTCTAGGTAAAGGTGGATCATATTCAGTCGCATCATTATCAATATTAATATTGCAAAACAAAGATTTAATATGGGACACATCAATAACTTTTAGATCTTCATCTTTATTTTCATAGGAATTGGAAGAAAACACTCTAATAAAGGCATCTTTCATAGCACGCATCCTAGCGGTTCTTTCCTTGCACTCATCAATGGAAATTCTCATGACTTTGAGAGACTCATTGATATCATGCTTAGGAGGAATAGATCTAAGCTTTAAAGAATCAACATCAAGAGAAATTCTATCAACGTTCCTAGCCAAATCATCAATCTTAAGCAATTTTTCTTCAATCATAGCATTAAAATTCTTTTGTGAAGAAATACATTCTTTAATATTAGATTCAAAATCAGAGGGAATCTTATTATAATTTCCATAAGAATTGTTGTAGGAATTACCATAATTATTAGAGGGATTACTAGGATAAGGCCTAGAGTTGAAATTTCCTCTATATGGTTGTTACCAAAATTATTCCTACCAACAAAATTCACATCCATAGATTCATTATTATTCTCAATCAAAGTAGACAAAGGCATATCATTAGGATCAGATGAAACACTCTTAGTAGTAAATAATTTCATAAGTTCATCCATCTTTCCACTCAAAACATTAATTTCTTCTATCGCATGCACTTTTTTATTAGTGGATCTTTCAGTGTGCCATTGAGAATAATTAACCATAATATTATCTAGGATTTTAGTAGCATCTCCTAAAGTGATTTCCATAAAAGTGCCTCCCGCGGCCGAATCTAAAAGATTTCTAGAAGCAAAATTCAATCCGCATAAATTTTTTTGTATAATCATCCACAAATTCAAACCATGAGTAGGGCAATTACGTATCATTAATTTCATTCTCTCCCAAGCTTGTGCAACATGTTCATGATCAAGTTGCTTAAAATTCATAATATCGTTTCTAAGAGAGATGATCTTAGCGGGAGGAAAATACTTAGAGATAAAAGCATCTTTGCACTTGTTCCATGAATCAATACTATTTTTAGGCAAAGATGAAAACCAAGCTTTAGCACGATCTCTAAGCGAAAAAGGAAATAGCTTCAATTTAACAATATCATTATCGACATCTTTCTTCTTTTGCATGTCACACAAATCAACGAAGCTATTAAGATGGGTAGCAGCATCTTCACTAGGAAGGCCGGAGAATGGATCTTTCATGACAAGATTCAGCAAAGCAGCATTAATTTCACAAGATTCAGCATCGGTAAGAGGAGCAATCAGAGTGCTAAGGAAATCATTATTGTTGGTATTGGTGAAGTCACACAATTTGGTATTATCTTGAGCTATCGCGACAAACAAGCAAACAAAAAGCAAACGGGGAAAAGAGGCAAATAGAGAGGGAGGATAGAGAGAGAGAGGGCGAATAAAACGACAAGGGTGAAGTGGGGGAGAGGAAAACGAGAGGCAAATGGCAAATAATGTAATGCGGGATATAAGGATTGTGATGGGTACTTGGTATGTTGACTTTTGCGCAGACTCCTGGCAAAGGCGCCAGAAATTCTTCTTGCTACCTCTTGAGCACTGCGTTGGATTTCCGCGAAGAGGAGAGGATGATGCAGCAAAGTAGCGTAAGTATTTCCCTCAGTTTTTGAGAACCAAGGTATCAATCCAGTAGGAGGCTACGCGCGAGTCCCTCGTACCTACACAAAAACAATAGCTCAACGCAACCAACACGCTTAGGGTTGTCAATCCCTTCACGGTCACTTACGAAAGTGAGATCTGATAGAGATGATAAATAATATTTTTGGTATTTTTGGTATAGAGATGCAAAGTGAAAAGTAAAAGGCAAAGTAAAAAGCAAAGCAATAATAAAGTGATGGAGATTGATATGATGAGAAAGAGACCCGGGGGACATAGGTTTCACTAGTGGCTTCTCTCAAGAGCATAAGTATTCTACGGTGGGTGGACAAATTACTGTTGAGCAATTGACAGAATTGAGCATAGTTATGAGAATATCTAGGTATGATCATGTATATAGGCATCACGTCCGAGACAAGTAGACCGACTCCTGCCTGCAACTACTACTATTACTCCACTCATTGACCGCTATCCAGCATGCTTCTAGAGTATTAAGTTAAAAACAGAGTAACACCTTAAGCAAGATGACATGATGTAGAGGGATAGTTTCATATAATATGATAAAAACCCCATCTTGTTATCCTCGATGGCAACAATATAATACGTGCCTTGCTGCCCCTTCTGTCACTAGGAAAGTGTACCGCAAGATCGAACCCAAAGCTAAGCACTTCTCCCATGGCAAGAAAAACCAATCTAGTAGGCCAAACCAAACTGATAATTCGAAGAGACTTGAAAAGATAACCAATCATACATAAAAGAATTCAGAGAAGATTCAAATATTATTCATAGATAGACTGGATCATAAACCCAAAATTCATCGGTCTCAACAAACACACCGCAAAAAGAATATTACATCGAATAGATCTCCACGAGAGAGAGGGAGAACAATGTGTTGAGATCCAAAAAGAGAGAAGAAGCCATCTAGCTACTAACTATGGACCCGTAGGTCTGAAGTAAACTACTCACACTTCATCGGAGGGGCTTGGATGATGATGTAGAAGCCCTCTGTGATCGATGCCTGTCGGTGTACTAGAGTAGGGGTACCCTAGTATCCCGAACTCGTGCACGGGCAGTTGCAGTGCCCCGCGGCAAGGCTTGCCGGGTGACCGCCAAGACCCTCCGTGGTTCCCTTGAAGACCATTCAAGAACAAAGTACTCAAACCAAGGCCCCGGCAAGAGGAGCTTGCCGGGAAGGCCAACCAAGGCCCCGACAAGAGGAGCTTGCCGGGAAGGCCAACCCAGGCCCCGGCAAGAGGATTTTGCCGGGAAGAGACAAGACCCCGGCAAGAGGAGCTTGCCGGGAAGGCCACTCAAGGCATACCAAGAAAGCTTGCCGCGACGCGCCCTGCGTCCCGGCAAGGCCTGGTGAGCGACAAGCTCCCAAACACGACAAGACGACGACCGCGGCAAGGAGCTTGCCGTGGGAAACCCCCACCTCGTGCCCGCGCTCCAGCACACCTGCTAACGTGTCGCTCTAGGACTCTCCCAAGCACATGTGGCAGGAGGCCGTGCAGCTAGGGGTGCGCAGTGGCAAGCGGAGATGAAGAGAAGCCCATCGTGGCAAACGGTGGCGCTCCTAACGGTCACTTTTTGCACTGCTTAGGCAACTCAGACAGGCATTTAATGACCTTGTCCCCTGCCGTCAGAGTTAGGTAGGGTGCACTGTATCCACAGTAGCGGTAGCTGCACCTACCGCATCCTTTTCCATTTTTACCCTTCTAGTCTACGTTGCCACCTGTGGGTGACCCCTTGAGATTATAAAAGGAGGCCCAAGCGCAACGTAGAAGGGGTTCGGCCGGTTCGGCTCATTGGAAAGACCAGAAACACTCCCACGCTCAGTCTGGCAGCGTCCATTGCTCCTGAGCAAGAATTCAATACACACAAACAAGCAGCAGTAGGGTTTTACGCATCCGTGCGGCCCGAAGCTGGGTAAAAAACTGCCCGCGTGTACTGCCTCGATCCGCTCTTTGTTCAACCTCCGCCCTCACCGAATCGAAAGGGGCTCGGTCCGCCGATCCCCATAGGTGCTCGTGGATCAGTTTCCCCGACATCTTTGGCGCGCCAGGTAGGGGGTGCTGAGACAGCTGTTCCGTCCACGTCAAGGCTCAGCTGTTCTTCATCGTCATGGCTCCTAAGAAGCAGGCGAGCAAAAGAACGACGCCAGTGCGGCAACAGAAAAGCTAAGTCATGCGAAACTTTAGATATTTACTTTCTATATAAGGTTATCCGCCTCAGAGATCTTGTTCTTTGTATGGAAAACCTGTGCGCGGAGGAATCAACTCGTAGCTAGTCGCACCCTTACTTTGTTTCGAGTCCGCTCAACAACTTAAGTGAGCTGCGACTAGTTGCGACAAGGTTTCTTGTCGGTAGCGGCACCGCCAGCAGGCTGCTGACGTCCCGCACTCAGCGCTCGCGGCTAAGGTGCCTGCGCCAACAAGTTCCCTAAAAGCGTAGGGTGAACGTACAAAGAGAGGTCAAACAGGAAGATAGCATGCACTATTTATTTGAGATTTCTGCATAGACCTGTATGCCAAGGAGCCTTCTCGGGGCTAGTTGCGCTCCATGTTGCCTCGAGTCCGCTCAGCAACTTGTGCGGTTGCGCTAGAACCAAGAAGGTAAACCTTTCCGGAGGCGATGTTCCCGAATAGCCGCTAAGGGCCCGTTCCCTCAAGCGCTGCTGGCTGGATCATACGCACCGGAAAGCATTCCAGCAGGCATAGGGAATATGTAGCAGAAGTCAAAATTTGCAAGTGAGTTAAGTGCACTTCAGATGCTAATCACTTGTCATGTTTTAAACGCAGTTATGGCCCGGGGGCTGGCAACGCCCTTAGGACCAATCTTTTTGGTGTCAAGAACGACAAAGTTCTTCGCCATAAGCCTTTCCGGCAACAATCTTGCCGGGAGCCGGTGTCGAGAACGACGAAGTTCTTCGCCATAAGCCTTTCCGGCAACGATCTTGCTGGGAGCCGGTGTCGAGAATGACGAAGTTCTTCGCCATAAGCCTTTCCGGCAACGATCTTGCCGGGAGCCGGTGTCAAGAACGACGAAGTTCTTCGCCATAAGCCTTTCCGGCAACGATCTTGCCGGGAGCCGGTGTCAAGAACGACGAAGTTCTTCACCATAAGCCTTTCCGGCAACGATCTTGCCGGGAGCCGGTGTCAAGAACGACGAAGTTCTTCGCCATAAGCCTTTCCGGCAACGATCTTGCCGGGAGCCGGTGTCAAGAACGACGAAGTTCTTCGCCATAAGCCTTCTCGGCAACAAGCTTGCTGGAAGCCGGCATCGAGAACGTCACAGTTCTCCGCTGAAGATAAAAGCCTTCCTGGCAACAAGCTTGCCGGAAGCCGGCATCGAGAACGTCAAAGTTCTCTGCTGAAGATAAAAGCCTTCCTGGCAACAAGCTTGCCGGAAGCCGGCATCGAGAACATCAAAGTTCTCTGCTGAAGATAAAAGCCTTCCTGGCAACAAGCTTGCCAGAAGCCGGCATCGAGAACGTCAAAGTTCTCTGCTGAAGATAAAAGCCCTCCTGGCAACAAGCTTGCCGGAAGCCGGCATCGAGAACGTCAAAGTTCTCTGCCGAAGATAAAAGCCTTCCTGGCAACAAGCTTGCTGGAAGCCGGCATCGAGAACATCCAAGTTCTCTGCCGGAGATAAAAGCCTTCTCGGCAACAAACTTGCCGGAAGCCGGCATCGAGAACGTCAAAGTTCTCTGCTGAAGATAAAAGCCTTCCCGGCAAGCCAGTATCACTGGGGGCTGCGAGTGCCAAGAATCGTCCACGGCAAACCAGAGTTGCCGGGGGCTGCAATATCAGATAAGTCTTTTATCCCTCATCATGCATCCTCTTATGGACCGGGGAATGCGAAACCACGTTTCTCCCCGAAAACTGCCGTGCTCCCTCAACCCTAGGCCCTGGGGCTCGTTCTCGGGGCCAAGTTTGGTCGTAGTCGCGGCAGCAAAGGGATGAAACGAGGAGACCGCACCCACCTCGTTCCTGCCTCCGTCAAAGACGTGAGAAAGGTCGAGCGACGTGGAAAGGCGGCAGGGCCTGTTGCCGGGAGATGAAATGTCTGTCCGAGGGATACCAAGGATTTGCTCCTTGGCGTGAGTTCAACTCGTGAGACAAATAACCCGGCAAGCATCCCCTTTTCATTAAAAAAACATCCCACTCAGGTACAGTCCATAGAGGATGAAAAACATGAAAGAGAGGATTACAAATTTTAGATACAACTAAGGCCCGAAGGCTTACAAATTTAAAAGATAAGATGCCCGTAATCCCTTTCCTGTCCTTCTCTTCAGGAGGCAGGTCAAGGAGGCGAAAAGGGCGAAAGGAGGGCCTAGGCGAGCTACGGGTGCCAGAAGACACCAAGAGAACATCCCGGGGGCCGTCCGAAGGCTGGACGGCGATGGTGGCGCTGGAAGCGGGGCTCGAAGACGGGGCGGCAGGACGTCAGCACGCTGTCGAGGGCACCACGCCCTCGTACCCCGGCCTGACGGCCTTGTCGCCAGCCCTCTTCCCCTTCCGCAGCCTCCCTACGCCAGCCGCCCAAGGAGACGACCCCGGGGAGTTCAAGGAGCCGGCGACACGGATGATGGGGTCGCCGGTGCCGCGCGAAGCGGCGCCCGACGCCTAGTCAGACCCGCCACCCCGCCGCCCGCTATCCTCATCGTTGTTGTCGCTCTCCTCCTCGTCACTCTCGCTCGAGGAGGAGTCTTCGCTATCGGAGGAGCTGTCCACGCAGCACTTCGCCCAAGTGCCGAAGCACCCGAAGACCTTGACGGAGAGGAGATCGCCCTCCATCAACTTAAAATGGAGGGTAAACCCCTCCATCAGGCTGTGGATACGGGCGAACGTCTTCCACCCTCGATCAAGATACATCACATTAGGGGCTGGGAATACAACGCGAACTCTCGTGCTGCTGATCCCACAGCCCCTCATGTGCGGTCTCAGCGTCTCGGGCGGGTCCAACTCCATCGCGCTCGCAAACGGAGCTGGAAGCCGGAGGCGACGACGAGGCGCCCGGCGTAGCTTGACGAAGAACTCGCAAGGGTCGTCCCCTATATGGACCGCCGTGGGGGGAGGAGCCGCCGGTGGAGGCGAAGCTGGCGCGCCGCCCCGCCCGCCTCTTCTCCGAGCGCCTCGACCTCGTCCTCAACCTCGTCCGCGACCTCGCCCCCTCCCTCTTCCCCTTGTGGCTGGCTCTGCCACCACGAGCGCGGGAGAGGGAGAGATGTGCTGTCTGGCGGCGACCCTCGCTGCCACCGATGAAGGGCCTGGGTTCCCTTTCTCCATGGCGCATGAGAGAAAGGGGAGCAGGAGCTGAAGAAAGGAGGAGATGAGAGAGTGCGGGTTTCTGTGCTCCCCTCCCGCTCTTTATAAAGGAGCGAGGTGGGGGGCTCGGCCGCCCCGCTCAGCGGATCAAGGCACGGGAAGAGCAGGGAGTCGGGGCTAACCCGCTGCCTCTGCTCACGACGGCCCAGTTTCCCACCTCCACCGTCCGTGACCCCAAGCGCATGGAAGCCGCGTGGCGGGGATGCAGAACCAGGGCGACGGATGAGGCGGCCTCGCTCCGCCCCGTGATCGCGGGGAGTGGGCATCCCAAAAACCGCGCACCGGCCCCGTCCAGTAAATGCATCACGCCCCCACACCTACCTCTGTTTAGGGAGGAGGGCGTGAACCGTCCCCATCATTGTGGCCTGGCGCATGCTTGAGGGGCTTAGCCCCGCGCACGCCGCTCGCGTCACCCACGATGCCGCGTTTGACGCGTGCCGTTCTGGGCGTGTGCGGTGGGAGCGGAGAGATATGCGGCGTGACCTAGGCCGCGCGTGCCCGTGCACTGTTTTGGGCCTGGCCCAATAGCGCTTGGCACCGTGTATGGCCCAAGCTCGGGGGCTCCTGTCGGTGTACTAGAGTAGGGGTACCCTAGTATCCCGAACTCGTGCACGGGCAGTTGCAGCGCCCCGCGGCAAGGCTTGCCGGGTGACCGCCAAGACCCTCCGTGGTTCCCTTGAAGACCATTCAAGAACAAAGTACTCAAACCAAGGCCCCGGCAAGAGGAGCTTGCCGGGAAGGCCAACCAAGGCCCCGGCAAGAGGAGCTTGCCGGGAAGGCCAACCCAGGCCCCGGCAAGAGGATCTTGCCGGGAAGAGACAAGACCCCGGCAAGAGGAGCTTTCCGGGAAGGCCACTCAAGGCATAGCAAGAAAGCTTCCCGCGACGCGCCCTGCGTCCCGGCAAGGCCCGGTGAGCGACAAGCTCCCAAACACGACAAGACGACGACCGCGGCAAGGAGCTTGCCGCGGGAAACCCCCACCTCGTGCCCGCGCTCCAGCACACCTGCTAACGTGTCGCTCTAGGACTCTCCCAAGCACACGTGGCAGGAGGCCGTGCAGCTAGGGGTGTGCGGTGGCAAGCGGAGATGAAGAGAAGCCCATCGTGGCAAACGGTGGCGCTCCTAACGGTCACTTTTTGCACTGTTTAGGTAACTCAGACAGGCATTTAATGCCCTTGTCCCCTGCCGTCAGAGTTAGGTAGGGTGCACTGTATCCACAGTAGCGGTAGCTGCACCTACCGCATCCTTTTCCATTTTTACCCTTCTAGTCTACGTTGCCACCTGTGGGTGACCCCTTGAGAGTATAAAAGGAGGCCCAAGCGCAACGTAGAAGGGGTTCGGCCGGTTCGGCTCATTGGAAAGACCAGAAACACTCCCACGCTCAGTCTGGCAGCGTCCATCGCTCCTGAGCAAGAATTCAATACACACAAACAAGCAGCAGTAGGGTTTTACACATCCGTGCGGCCCGAAGCTGGGTAAAAAACTGCCCGCGTGTACTGCCTCGATCCGCTCTTTGTTCAACCTCCGCCCTCACCGAATCGAAAGGGGCTCGGTCCGCCGATCCCCATAGGTGCTCGTGGATCAGTTTCCCCGACAATGCCCCCTCCGGCGGAGCTCCAAAATAGGCCCCAAGATGGGATCTCGTGGATACAGAAAGTTGCGGCGGTGGAATTAGGTTTTTGGCTCCATATCTGATTGTTTGGGGGTACGTAGGTATATATAGGAGGAAGGAGTACATCGGTGGAGCTTCGAGGGGCCCACGAGGCAGGGGGGCGCGCCCTAAGGGGGGGGCGCCCTCCACCCTCGTGACCGCCTCATGGCTTTCTTGACGGAGGTTCCAAGTCTCCTGGGTCTTATCTGATGAGAAAATCGCGTTCCGGAAGTTTTCATTGCGTTTGGACTCCGTTTGATATTCTGTTTCTCCGAAACACTGAAATAGGCAAAAAAACAGCAATTCCGGGCTGGGCCTCCGGTTAATAGGTTAGTCCCAAAAATAATATAAAAGTGGAAAATAAAGCCCAATATAGTCCAAAACAGTAGGTAATATAGCATGGAGAAATCTAAAATTATAGATACGTTGGAGACGTATCATAATGCTATATTTATGTATTGTCTGAAGTGGCGATTGTAAGCCAACTCTTTATCCCTTATTCAGTGCATGTGATGTGTAAAGATTACCCCTCTTGCGACATGCCTACTATGCGGCTATGCCTCTAAGTCGTGCTCTGACACGTGGGAGATATAGCCGCATCGTGGGTGTTACACTGGCGGTCTCCTGCGGCTGGCCGGTTCATCATATGGATGTCTCCAAGGCCATCCTTCCTGGCCATCTGGAGGAGCAGGTTTACTGTGAGCAGCCCACCGGCTTCGTCAACGCCTCTCTTCTTGGGCACGTGTGTTTGCTGTCCCGGCCTCTCTATGGTCTCAAGCAAGCACCTCGCGCCTGGTACCAGCGTATCGCCGAGTTCCTTCAGACACTGGGCTTCGGTGTTACTCACTCAGATGCCTTGTTGTTTGTATATCATCGCGGTGACACGACTGCATATTTACACCTCTACGTCGATGACATCATCTTGACGGCCTCCTCCGCAGCCCTTCTTCAACAGATTACTCTCCAACTGCGTGATGAGTTTGCTATCAAGGACTTGGGAGCTCTCCATTATTTCCTTGGCATTGAGATTGTTTGGCGACCCGACGACTTCTTTCTTCATCGGCAGAAGTATGCGCATGAGCTACTTGAGCGTGCCAGCATGCTCAATTGTCACCCTGTCGCTACTCCTGTTGACACGAAGGCCAAGGTTTCTGCTCTCGAGGGCTTACCCGTGTCAGATGCTCCGTTCTATCAGTCCATCGTTGGTTCTCTTCAGTATCTGACTCTCACCCGGCCGGATCTACAGTATGCTGTTCAACAGGTGTGTCTTCATATGCACGTCCCTCATGACTCCCATTGGACACTCGTGAAACGGATTCTCTGATACATCCATGGCACGATGTCTCTTGGACTCACTCTCACGACATCCACTGCTCTAGAGATGGTGGCTTATTCTGATGCGGACTGGGCTGGCTGCCCTGACACCCGTCGCTCCACCTCTGGCTACTGCGTCTACCTTGGCCCTTCACTTGTCTCGTGGTTGTCCAAGCGACAATCCATAGTTTCGTGCTCCAGCGCGGAGGCCGAGTAACGACCAATGGCTAACGCCGTCGCGGAGTGTACCTGGCTACGACAACTACTTTAGGAGTTGCATCATGATGTCTCCCAGACTACGGTTGTCTACTATGACAATGTCTCTGCGGTGTACCTTTCCACCAACCCCGTTCATCATCACCGTACTAAGCACATTGAGCTGAACATTCACTTTGTGCATGAGGAGGTGGCCCTTGGACGCATTCGGGTCCTCCATGTCCCGACCGCACAATAGTTCGCCGATGTGATGACTAAGGGTCTGCCTACTTCCACCTTCGAGGAGTTTTGTTCCA
>NC_041388.1:543103336-543111696 GCF_002162155.2 Triticum dicoccoides
ATATTGTGTCTTGGGCCCACCTCCTAGTTCTCATGTATAGTTGAGATTGTGGCCCCATCCTGTACATCTTATATACGTGCCTGGTGCACCGGTCAATGCAATTGTGTTGCACAGCCTATTCCAGTCTTCCACAGTATGCTCTCGTCTTAACAATGAGACAAGCTGTTGTACACAAGTGGCTATCCAGAGGCATGCATGGCATGTCAACATGTATGTATCAATGAGCAAATGGGCCAATTGACCACTACACACATGCATTAGCTTATGCTTAGTTTTTAGCTAATATGCAGAATGGAATATTCATCCAATTATTTTGGTGAAGCACCCCATGTGTAGTACCCCATGACTTTTTTAGATTATCATATACTCATATAGCTTTACTAAACAATGTTAATTGGGATACAAGCTATAAGTGGAGGTTAGGTGAGACAAACATGACGCCCACTCTCCGAAGAAGCCAACACTTTAAGCGGATTATGAGATTCTACATTGCATTCTCTGTGCTCATGACAAAGATAAACATCTTGGAACATAGCCTTCTTCGCCAAGAACTCTATGCCAATCACTCCATAAGCACAAGGGTTATCCTCTTCCAAAATTTTCAACATCACGACAATTAGTATCTATGTGCAGCTTTATTAACTTCAGATCAAAGGGAGAGATAGAGCTTCACTGTGTGCAATCATTGCAAGTACAGATGGGTCCATTAGCCCCTCAATATCCACAACCGAAGATCCCAGATAATGGTTGTCCGAGTTCCTGCACACAAGACTAAAGACACCTTTCCTTCCAGCTCGGTCGATAACACTGTGAACATCGACTTCAACAATTTCCACAACAAGAGCCTTCCACATTGTGCGAACAGGTCGAGTACCGCAGACCATAACCTTGCCCTTCTTCTCCGGTATCATCTCAAGACCAGCCAGGAAACATAGAATGCAAGCGAAAGTCCACAAGGGACTCTAAAAATCTTGGCCCGTTCTCTCAGAGATTCGTCATTCTAGCTTGTTGCCATCCTCTCATAATTGTTTTGATCATGAGAATTCTTTTCACCCAGCCGGAGTAATTCAGGAGTCTTTCTAGTTTGTTTCTCCGGAGCCCATCATTTCAAAAGATTTATTAATTCTCATCCTTTAGTTATCATTCTCTAATCCTACCGGTGCGTCGTTCAAGAGATCTCTAATCGGCTCATGATCTCTTCATTCTCATGGGTCTAAATTCTCTCAAGCATCTTCATTCATTTGCTAATTCTTCCCGTTGTCTTCCTTATCTTTTCTTTGTTCATTTTTAATTCTTACGGTGGTTCGTTCAAGAGTTTTTCTTCCTTCGTGTATCATATCTATGCATTCGTGCTTTCCAAATTCTACCGGTGGTTCTTTGAAGACCTTCTCAAGTTGGCGCTATATCTATCTTAATCTTTTCTACGAGAATAAGTAATATGTTGAATCCATTGATTGTCATCAATTTAATTGGTGAAGGATAAGCATAATGTAATTCTAATTCTTGTTTTATCCAAGTGGTTAATTCCCTATTCCGGAGGTTCATCAAAATTCTTGATCTCAATTGTTTCATCCTATTTTTTCTTCCCGGAGTTCCAAGCTCTAATTATCATGGAGATCCATCTAAATCATTACAAGGTTTCACTTTGTGTTTTCAACTTCTCTTTCTTTTCATTATCTTTTGTTTACCGGAGTTCTTCTTGAAGGTTCTACATGATGGTTCATCAAGGATTATATTCCTTCTCGAAACGTTCATCAACTTTCTTTTCAGAGGAGCTCAAGTTTTCTTCATCTTGCAATCCGGAGTTCAATCTTTCTTCCGTATCATTGGAGATGGTATTATGTCATTCTTAATAATTTGAGTTCATGTTTCATAACTCACATGTTGTTATGAATGAGGTATTTTAAATCCATCAACCTATTCGTTGGAATTATCTTGGGTTATATTCCACCTAAAGCTTTCCCTAAGGATTGTTGCTATCTATGGTGATTATAAATGATCCAATGTCTTCTTTTATCCTTGCGGTGAAATAAGTTTCTCGTCTCCTTGTTCATTCCAATTCTTTTCCCGTGAGTGGCAGGTTGTCACCTCATAATTTGAGATGTATTCCATAAGACCATATGAAGCTTATTATTTTCGTTGTTGGTTTTCCAACAACTCCGTTCTAGCTTTTGTTGTGAGCGTGCTCTCTCAAGACCTTGTTTCCCTTCGTTTCACTCCATTCCATTCTTACTTTTGTTCCGGAGGCATTGTGATGTTCATCTTTTCAACCCATCATCTCGTGTTGTCAAAGATCATGTTCTTTTCATGCCTTTCCTTTTAACCGGAGTGTTGTGTCCTCTTTTCAAGTATCCTCTCATCTTGTCAAGTTCAATTCCTACCATTTACAGGCGGAGTGCTGTCCAAATTATATCACTCTTATTCCTTCCCTATCTTGTTTAACCGGAGTATTGTGCCCCTTTGTTCAAGTTCTTTTCGCCTTAACAAGCCTTGCATCTCTTTTCAACCGGAGTGCTGCCCGAATTTGGTCTTCCTTGATCCCCTTCCTTAACCGGAGTGTGTTCAATATATATCTTCCCTTCAACCTCAAGGTTTTTCACAATGTTCTTTGTCCCTCTTTTCTAACGGAGTGTTTTCAAATTTGTCATCTCCGTTATTCTTTTTATCTAAATGGCTTAACCTTTTCAAGGTTCTTTGGTCTCACTCGTTTGTCAAAGAAGCAACTTAGTTTTACCTCTTCTCTTTCTCTTCCGTTTTCCCTCCGGTGCCATTCTAGATCTCGGGACGAGATCCTCTCGTATTGGTGGAGTGTTGTAACGCCTCGAGACCGATGTACCAGTTGTCGTCCAGTTATTCATCGTCGTTGCCATGTCATGCGCTTGCGTGTTGCATCTTGTCATGTCATCATGTGCATTGCATCATCATGTTTTTCAAAACTTGCATCCGTCCGGGTCTCCCCGTTCCTTCCGTTGTCCGTTCTGAGTCCAACCACACTTGCACGTGCCCGCGGCATGTCCAAAATAGTATTTTATAAGTGGCCGGAAAATGTCCTCGGAATGGGTTGAAAGTTGGCATGTGGTCTTATTATGGTGTGGTCGGAGCGCCTGTCAAGTTTCGTCGCATTCGGAGCTCGTTTGATAGCCCAACCGTTATATATATAGTGGCACCGTTGTCGGTATTTTCGTCGGACGTTTTCGGTCTTCGGAAACCCGTGTTGGGCTGTAGTTCTTTTCTCTCCTCTCAGTCCATGGACCTCTACACAGCCCTTCTAGCCCATCTACCTAACCCCCTCCGCTCCGGAACGTCCGATTGCGATCGAACGGTTCCCAAACGGGTTAAAACCCCCCTCTCCTAGCCCCTGCATGTAAATGGACGCCCTACCCTTCCATTTTTGAAAACCCTAGCCCCTCCTCCTCGTTTTTCCGCAGCCACCCTCTCCATCGCCGCCACTTGTCGCGCCCCCATCAGCCAGCCCGCCGCCCGCGACGCGCGCAGCCAATCATGCGCTGCCACGTCGCGCCCAGCGCCTCCACCAGCCCCACAGCCCGCCTGGCCCAACCGAGGCCCGCCCGGGCCAGATCCCCTTTGCTCGCAACCGCTAAGGCTGCTCTTCCCTGCCGCGCCGGCGAGTCCGCCTGCCTGCGGCCGTCGTCGGAGCCGTCGGTCGCTGCCGCCCCAGGTCATCAATGCCGCCGCCCGGCCCTTGATTCCTCTCTGCTCCTTCTCCTCACTAGCTCTCCCCCTCCCTCTGTTGCCGCAGGGAACCACCGGCGTCATTTGGAGCTTCCGCTGCCGCCGTCGATCATCGATGGGCACGCCGACCCCGGATCCGGCCACTACGGCCTCCTCCCCGCCGGATCCGAGGGATCCCGTCCTTCTCGCTTCGTCCCATTGCCGGAGTCTGCAAGCCGCCGCCGCTCGTCCTCGTCGGGAGGAGGACGACGCCATCTACGTCGCTGGCCTCGTCCACGCAGGCAGGCTGAGTCCCCGTGAGGCCCGGCCCATCTCCACTCCAGCCCGCAGAGAAGAACAGCTTCGCGGATCAAATGCCTAGCCGGCCCAGTTGCAGGGTTCCAAGCCCAGCTCCAGGCCGGCTTGCCTCTTGCGCGCCTGGGCCGCAACCGCGCTCCGGGCCGCTTCGGCGCTAAGGCCTCCTTCTCAGGCCCAGTGCCTTTCTCACTGTGCCAAAGGCCTCGAATGCCCACTGTGAGCAGCGCCCCCAGCACTTCCAGTTTCGGCCCGTTTCATATTTTTTTCTGCCTGGCGAATTTAGTTATTTTTCCAGAGAACGCAGTTTTGCAGAAAAGCCCTCATACATCATGCATATTGTAACTCACAAACGATGCATCATATTAAAATAAACTTAATATAAAAAATGCTTAGAATTGCATCTAGTTTCATAATATGTCTTTTTCATCCATGTTTAAAATGTTTAAAATGATGTTTGGTTAAATTTACTCCTATGCCATGTTAAAATGCTTTAATTTATAACTAAATAACCGTAACTCTGAATTTAATAAACTTTATATGTAAATGGGGTGGAATTTTGCCTAGTTTAACATGGTCTACTTGGTTTGCATGTTTATTAACTCTAAAATTGCGTTTAGGGCAGAACCGCACCAAATCAAAAATATGCTATGGGGATTTACCGGAATTGTTGTTCGTTGCTTCCGGCCTTATTTAAACTTGACTAGATAGGTAGTTTTACTTTGCTTCACCCTCTTGCCATGTTAACAACATTTAATCTTGTTGGTTACCTAAATGAGAGAGAACTAAATAAGTCATGTGGTTTTTCGTCAATACGCAACGGAGTTGCATATTGAGATCCACTTAATTTGTAGTATTGCTTGTGCATTTTGCCATGCCTCATTAAACCGGACATGCATCATACTTGGTTGTGCATCATGCTATGTTGATGTGGTGGTTGTTTACTATGTTGTGTGTTTCTTTTCGGTGTTTGCTTCTTCGGGTTGGATCCAGTAACATCGTGCTTGTGAGGAACCGTTCGTCTACGTCCGTTTGTCTTCTTCATGGACTCGTTCTTCTTCCTTGTGGGATTTCAGGCAAGATGACCATACCCTCGAAATCACTTCTATCTTTGCTTGCTTAGTTGCCCGCTCTTTTGCTATGCCTATGCTACGATACCTACCACTTGCTTATCATGCCTCCCATATTGTTAAGCCAAGCCTCTAACCCACCTTGTCCTAGCAAACCGTTGATTGGCTATGTTACCGCTTTGCTCAGCCCCTCTTATAGCATTGTTAGTTGCAGGTGAAGATTGAAGTTTGTTCCTTGTTGGAACATGGGGATCGTTCCTTGTTGGAACATGTTTACTTGTTGGGATATCACAATATATCTTATTTAATTAATGCGTCTATATACTTGGTAAAGGGTGTAAGGCTCGGCCTTATGCCTGGTGTTTTGTTCCACTCTTGCCGCCCTAGTTTCCGTCATATCGGTGTTATGTTCCCAGATTTTGCGTTCCTTACGCGGTTGGGTAATAATGGGAACCCCTTGGCAGTTCGCCTTAAGTAAAGCTCTTCCAGCAATGCCCAACATTATTTTACCATTTTCCACCTAGCCTTTTCTTTTCCCTTGGGAGTCGCGCTCCTGAGGGTCATCATTATTTTACCCCTCCCCCCGGGCCAGTGCTCCTCTGAGTGTTGGTCCAACTGAGCGATGTCCAGGGCTACCAGGGGCAACTCTGGGCTGGCCTACCCGACGTCTGGCTCATCTGAGTGTGCCCTGGGAAAGAGATATGTGCAGCTCCTATCGGGATTTTTCGGCACATTCGGGCGGTGTTGCTGGTTTAGTTTTACCCTGTCGAAATGTCTTGTTGTACCGGGATACCGAGTCTGATCGGAATGTCTCGGGAGGAGGTATATTCCTTTGTTGATCGTGAGAGCTTGTGATGGGCTAAGTTGGGACACCCCTGCAGGGATTTGAACTTTCGAAAGCCGTGCCCGCGGTTATGGGCAGATGGGAATTTGTTAATGTCCGGTTGTAGATAACTTGAACCTTAACTTAATTAAAATGCATCAACCGTGTGTGTTACCGTGATGGTCTCTTTCCGGCGGAGTCCGGGAAGTGAACACAGTGTTGGAGTTATGGTTGACGTAGGTTGTTCTAGGATCACTTCTTGATCATAGTTTCTCGATCGTGCTTTGCCTTCTCTTCTCGCTCTCTTTTGCGTATGTTTAGCCACCATATATGCTACTCACTTGCTGCAGCTCCACCTCATACCCTTACCTTACCCATAAGCTTAAATAGTCTTGATCGCGAGGGTGCGAGATTGCTGAGTCCCTGTGGCTCACAGATACTTCCAAAACCAGTTTGCAGGTGCCGATGAGTCCGTGCAGATGACGCAACCAAGCTCAGGAGGAGCTCGATGAAAATCTTGTCCTTTGCGTAGCTTCGTTCTAGTTGATCAGTAGTGGAGCCCAGTTGGGGTCGATCGGGGACCTTTGTCGCATTTGGGGTTCTTCTTTTATTTTGGCTCCGTAGTCGGGCCCTGATTGTATTTGGTTGTTGTAATGCTTTATTCATGTATTGTGTGAAGTGGCGATTGTAAGCCAACTAGGTATCTTTTTCCCTTATGTATTACATGGGTTGTGTGAAGATTACCTCATTTGCGACATTGCTTTCAATGCGGTTATGCCTCTAAGTCGTGCTTCGACACGTGGGAGATATAGCCGCATCGAGGGTGTTACAGAAGCTCTTCAAAGTTGTTCTGGAACGGAGTCCCAGATAGGATAATTCACTTTTTGGTACAAAGTTCAGCAAGAGCCTTCCGAATATCGCTATTTGGAAGGCCTTTGCTGAATTCGTACCAAAAGGCGGATTATCCTATCCGGGACTCCATTCCAGAACAACTTTGCAGAACTTCGTACCAACATGCCCTGGTTACTTCTGGCTAATGATGAAGGCATGGATTTCTTCAATACTTTGACACTAGGAAACCTCTCTCGACCCCTCGGCGATCCTCGACCCCTCGAACCCTCGACGACCCTGGAACCCTCGACCCCTCAGCGATCCTCTTCTTCCTCTCATGTCCGAGAGGATCGCCGAGGGGTCGGGAGGTTGCGTAGTGTCAAAGGATTCAACAAAACCATGTCTTCATCATTAGGCGAAAGTAACATGTGCATGATGGTACGAAGCTCTTCAAAGTTGTTCTGGAACAGAGTCCCAGATAGGATAATTCGCTTTTTGGTACAAAGTTCAGCAAGAGCCTTCCGAATATCGCTATTTGGAAGGCCTTTGCTGAATTCGCACCAAAAGGTGGATTATCCTATCCGGGACTCCATTCCAGAACAACTTTGCAGAACTTCGTACCAACGTGCCCTGGTTACTTCCGGCTAATGATGAAGGCATGGATTTCTTCAATACTTTGACACTAGGAAACCTCTCTCGACCCCTCAGCGATCCTCAACCCCTCGAACCCTCGACGACGCTGGAACCCTCGACCCCTAGACGACCCTGGAACCCTCGACCCTTGACCCTATAGAACCCTCGAACCCTCGACCCTGAAACCCTCGACCCTTGATCCCTTAATGACCCTCGACCCTCTACCCTAGTTCCCGACCCTCGACCCCTCGGCGATCCTCGACACCCTCGTTCCCGATAAAAATTAAGAAGAAGAAGAAGAAGAAGAAGAAGAAGAAGAAGAAGAAGAAGAAGAATAAGAAGAAGAAGAAAGAGGAGAAGAAGAAAGGAATAGCTAGAGGAGAAGATCGAAGAAAAAAAAGAAGAAAAAAGAGGAGAAGAAGAAAGGAATAGTGGAGAAGAAGAGAAAATAGAATATATTCTATTTTCTCTTCTTCTCCACTATTCCTTTCTTCTTCTCCTCTTCTTTTTCTTCTTTTTTCATCTTCTTATTTATTTCTCCTCTTCTTCCTCTCCTCTTCTTCTTCTTATTTAGTTCTCTCGACCCCTCGTCCCTCTCTCATGTTGTCGGGGAGGGGGTATATCGACCTCTGCTCATGTTGAAATTATCGGGGAGGGGGTATATCGACCCCCACCCCCTCATCATGCATATATAGCTAGCACATACATATATACATTGAAAAAATTACATATATGCAACAAAAACATTAATACACATATGAACAAAAAAATACATATATGAACAAAAACATGCTGTGAACAAAAACATTAATGTAATAAATCTAATAAGAAATTAATCTAATAAAAAACATGCTCTGAACTTACATATAGCCACATACATAAAAATATACATTATATATATATGAACAAAAAATTAATCTAATACAAAATCAAAACAGAGCTGGACCGGCGCGGCGGCTCACAGCGGGGGCTTCTGGCGATGGCGACGGCGGGGGAGGCAAGGGCGCCGGCGGGCG
>NC_041388.1:543112154-543113230 GCF_002162155.2 Triticum dicoccoides
CAGCCCAAAGGGCAGGAAGCAGCGGCCTTTGGTCCCGGTTGGTGGCACCAACCGGGACTAAAGGATGGCATTAGTCCCGGGTCGTAGCACCAACCGGGACTAATGCCCCCCGTTAGTCCCGGTTGGTGCCACCAACCGGGACCAAAGGCCTGTGCTGCCCCGAACCCAAATATTTAGTCCCACCTCGCTAGTTTAGAGGGAGGCGCACCTGTTTATAAGGTGCGGTGCGCCTTCCCTCTCGAGCTCCTCTCTAAAGCAGGCTTTCGGGCCTAACACTGCAATCTGTGCCTGTGGGCCTACTGGGCCTCCCGCGGGCCTGAATCCTGGCCCATGGTAGGGTTTCTAGTCGTATTCAGGCCGTGGGGCCCCAGTAGGTGGCACTTTTTTTGTTTTTTTGTTTTTTTGTTTCTACTTAGAACTAAATACTTACAGTTTTGTAGTGTTTTCTTTTTTATTTTAGGTCACAAAAATTATAAACTTTCTGTTAGTGCCATTTATTTTAAAATTTGAATAGTTTAAATTTGATTTTTTTAAAATTTGTGTGAATCACTAGTTTATGAATAACTTTACAATAAAAATTGATTTTTGAGTCAATCTTTTTCCTGCTATTTAATATTACTGTGTTTTATCATTATACTCAATTTGGTAATTTTAGTTAGTCATAACAAATATTATAGGGGTGAGCCCTATTTTTTCTAGTTTTTTTGTTTTGTTTTCTGCATTATTTATTTCCTTTTGTTTTTTGCTTTATTTTTTTAATTCTTTTTGCTTTTAATTTTAGAAAAATTATAAACTTTCTGTTAGTGCCATTAGTTTTCAAATTTGAAAACACTTTTTTAGTTTTTTAGTTTTCTTTGTTGCTTTATTTATTTTATTTTGTTTCTACTTACAACAAAATACTTATTGTTGCTATTTTTATTTTTTTTCCTTTTTTTTGTTTTGTTTTCTGTATTATTTATTTTCTTTTGTTTTTTGCTTTATTTTTTAATTCTTTTTGCTTTTAGGTCAGCAAAATTAAAAACTTTCTGTTAGTGCCATTAGTTTTAGAAAAATTATAAACTTTCTGTTAGTGCCAT
>NC_041388.1:543113820-543149095 GCF_002162155.2 Triticum dicoccoides
GGTGAGCCCTATTTTTTCCAGTTTTTTTGTTTTGTTTTCTCCATTATTTATTTCCTTTTGTTTTTTTCTTTATTTTTAAATTCTTTTTGCTTTTAGTTTTAGAAAAATTATAAACTTTCTGTTAGTGCCATTTGTTTTCAAATTTGAAAACACTTTTTTAGTTTTTTTTGTTTTCTTTGTTGCTTTATTTATTTTATTTTGTTTCTACTTACAACAAAATACTTATTTATGCTATTTTTATTTTTTTCCAGTTTTTTTGTTTTGTTTTCTGTATTATTTATTTTGTTTTGTTTTTTGCTTTATTTTTTAATTCTTTTTGCTTTTAGGTCAGCAAAATTATAAACTTTCTGTTAGTGCCATTACTTTTAGAAAAAATATAAACTTTCCGTTAGTGCCATTAGTTTTCAAATTTGAATAGTTTAAATTTGAACATAGATGCACCTATAGAGAAAATTCGACCTAAATTCGTAGTTTTCAAATGAACTCTGAAAAAGTTGGCATAGCATACTCGTCTGTTACAAATTTGGCATGGTATCATCATAATAGTTGCGGGAGAAAGTCTTCACTTTTTCTTCGCTTGTGTCATTTGCTTATTGCGCCGTAACCATGGATAATCTTCATTGTTTATCAGGATGCTTGGGTCAGCCTTGACATTGAAGGGAGGAATTTCATGAAACTTTTCATAATCTTCAGACATGTCTGTCTTGCCGTCCACTCCTAGGATGTCCCTTTTTCCTGAAAGAACTATGTGGCGCTTTGGCTCATCGTATGATGTATTCGCTTCCTTATCTTTTCTTTTTCTTGGTTTGGTAGACATGTCCTTCACATAGATTACCTGTGCCACATCATTGGCTAGGATGAACGGTTCGTCAGTGTACCCAAGATTTTTCAGATCCACTATTGTCATTACGTACTGTGGGTCTACCTGTACCCCGCCGCCTAACAGATTGACCCATTTGCACTTAAACAAAGGGACCTTAAAATTAGGTCCGTAGTCAAGTTCCCATATGTCCACTATGTAACCATAATATGTATCCTTTCCGCTCTCGGTTGCTGCATCAAAGCGGACACCGCTGTTTTGGTTGGTGCTCTTTTGATCTTGGGCGATCGTGTAAAATGTATTCCCATTAATCTCGTATCCTTTGTAAGTCAATAAAGTCAAAGATGGTCCCCTGGACAACAAGTACAACTCATCACAAACAGTGTTGTCACCTCTGAGACGTGTTTCCAACCAACTGCTAAAAGTCCTGATGTGTTCACATGTAATCCAGTCGTCGCACTGCTCCGGGTGTTTGGAGCGCAGACTGTTCTTGTGTTCATCGACATACGGGGTCACCAAGGTAGAGTTCTGTAGAACTGTGTAGTGTGCTTGAGACCAAGAATATCCGTCCCTGCATATTATTGAGTCTCTTCCAAGAGTGCCTTTTCCAGTCAGTCTCCCCTCATACCGCGATTTAGGGAGACCTATCTTGTTAAGGCCAAGAATGAAGTCAACACAAAAACCGATAACATCCTCTGTTTGATGGCCCATGGAGATGCTTCCTTCTGGCCTAGCGCGATTACGGACATATTTCTTTAGGACTCCCATGAACCTCTCAAAGGGGAACATATTGTGTAGAAATACGGGCCCCAGGATGACAATCTCGTTGACTAGATGAACTAGGACGTGCGTCATGATATTGAAGAAGGATGGTGGGAACACCAGCTCGAAACTGACAAGACATTGCGCCACATCACTCCTTAGCCTTGGTACGATTTCTGGATCAATCACCTTCTGAGAGATTGCATTGAGGAATGCACATAGCTTCACGATGGCTAATCGGGCGTTTTCCGGTAGAAGCCCCCTCAATGCAACCGGAAGCAGTTGCGTCATAATCACGTGGCAGTCATGAGACTTTAGGTTCTGAAACTTTTTCTCTGGCATATTTATTATTCCCTTTATATTCGACGAGAAGCCAGTCGTGACCTTCATACTGAGCAGGCATTCAAAGAATATTTCTTTCTCTTCTTTCGTAAGAGCGTAGCTGGCAGGACCTTTATACTGCTTCGGAGGCATGCCGTCTTTTTCGTGCAAACGTTGCAGGTCCTCCCGTGCCTCATGTGTATCTTTTGTCTTCACATACACGCCCAAGAAGCCTAGCAGGTTCACGCAAAGGTTCTTCGTCACGTGCATCACATCGATTGAGGAGCGGACCTCTAGGTCTTTCCAGTAGGGTAGGTCCCAAAATATAGATTTCTTCTTCCACATGGGTGCGTGTCCCTCAGCGTCATTCGGAACAGCTAGTCCATCGGGACCCTTTCCAAACATTACGTAGTGTAAATCATTGACCATAGCAAGCACGTGATCACCGGTGCGCATGGTGGGCTTCTTCCGGTGATCTGTCTCGCCTTTGAAATGCTTGCCTTTCTTTCGACATTGATGGTTGGTCGGAAGAAATCGACGATGGCCCAGGTACACATTCTTCCTGCATTTGTCAAGGTATATACTTTCAGTGTCATCTAAACAGTGCGTGCATGCGTGGTATCCTTTGTTTGTCTGTCCTGAAAGGTTACTGAGAGTGGGCCAATCGTTGATGGTCACGAACAGCAACGCCTTAAGGTTAAATTCCTCCTGTCTGTGCTCATCCCACGTACGTACACCGTTTCCATTCCAAAGCTGTAAAAGTTCTTCAACTAATGGCCTTAGGTACACATCAATGTCGTTGCCGGGTTGCTTAGGGCCTTGGATGAGAACTGGCATCATAATGAACTTCCGCTTCATGCACATCCAAGGAGGAAGGTTATACATACATAGAGTCACGGGCCAGGTGCTGTGATTGCTGCTCTGCTCCCCGAAAGGATTAATGCCATCCGCGATTAAAGCAAACCATACATTCCTTGGGTCTTTTGCAAACTCATCCCAGTACTTTCTCTCGATTTTTCTCCACTGCGACCCGTCAGCGGGTGCTCTCAACTTCCCATCTTTCTTTCGGTTCTCACTGTGCCATCGCATCAACTTGGCATGCTCTTCGTTTTTGAACAGACGTTTCAACCGTGGTATTATAGGAGCATACCACATCACCTTCGCAGGAACCCTCTTCCTGGGGGGCTCGCCATCAACATCACCAGGGTCATCTCGTCTGATCTTATACCGCAATGCACCACATACCGGGCATGCGTTCAGATCCTTGTATGCACCGCGGTAGAGGATGCAGTCATTAGGGCATGCATGTATCTTCTCCACCTCCAATCCTAGAGGGCATACGACCTTCTTTGCTGTGTATGTACTGTCGGGCAATTCGTTATCCTTTGGAAGCTTCTTCTTCAATATTTTCAGTAGCTTCTCAAATCCTTTGTCAGCCACAGCATTCTCTGCCTTCCATTGCAGCAATTCCAGTACGGTACCGAGCTTTGTGTTGCCATCTTCGCAATTGGGGTATAACCCTTTTTTGTGATCCTCTAACATGTGATCGAACTTCAGCTTCTCCTTTTGACTAATGCATTGCGTCCTTGCATCGACAATGACCCGGCGGAGATCATCATCATCGGGCACATCGTCTGGTTCCTCTTGATCTTCAGCAGCTTCACCCGTGGCAGCATCATTGGGCACATCGTCTGTTCCTCTTGATCTTCATCAGCTCCCCCCATTGCAGCATCATCGTATTCAGAGGGCACATAGTTGTCATCGTACTCTTCTTCTTCACCGTCTTCCATCATAACCCCTATTTCTCTGTGCCTCGTCCAAACATTATAGTGTGGCATGAAACCCTTGTAAAGCAGGTGGGAGTGAAGGATTTTCCGGTTAGAGTAAGACCTCGTATTCCCACATTCAATGCATGGACAACACATAAAACCAGTCTGCTTGTTTGCCTCAGCCGCATCGAGAAACTCATGCACGCCCTTAATGTACTCGCGGGTGTGTCTGTCACCGTACATCCATTGCCGGTTCATCTGCGTGCATTATATATAATTAAGTGTCCAAATTAATAGAAGTTCATCATCACATTAAAACCAAAGTGCATACATAGTTCTCATCTAACAACATATAGCTCTCTAGAGCATCTAATTAATTAAACCATACATTGAAACTATGTAAAACATTTCAATGCGAAAACAAATGCGATCATAATCGCAACCAAGGTAACAATTGATCCAACGGCATAATGATACCAAGCCTCGGTATGAATGGCATATTTTCTAATATTTCTAATCTTCAAGCGCATTGCATCCATCTTGATCTTGTGATCATCGACGACATCCGCAACATGCAACTCCAATATCATCTTCTCCTCCTCAATTTTTTTTTATTTTTTCCTTCAACAAATTGTTTTCTTCTTCAACTAAATTTAGCCTCTCGACAATAGGGTCGGTTGGCATTTCCGATTCACATACATCCTAGATAAATAAAATCTATGTCACGTTGGTCGGCATAATTTTCATAAACAATAAATGAACCAATAGTTATAAAGATAATATACATACCACATCCGAATCATAGACAGGACGAGGGCCGACGGGGGCGGATACCAAAACCATCGCACTATATAAGATGCAATAATAAATGTAAGAAAATGATACAAGTATCTATCTAAACATACAAGTAAGAATATTTTTCCTTTCAGAAAGAAGATAAGAACAAGAGGCTCACCACGGTGGTGACGGTGATGAGATCGGCGCGGGTGATCGACGGCGGTGAAGACGGGGACGGGGCGTGATGGACCGCTAAATCTAGACAAATCTCGAGAAAAATGGAGTTTGGAGGTCGAGCTTCGAGAGGAGAAAGCTTAAGTAGTGTGGCTCGGGCATTCCATCGAACACCTCATGTGCATAGGAGGTGAGCTAGAGCACCACAAAGCCCTCTCCCCCTCGGCCAGAAAAAACAGAGCACTGTGCTCTGCTCTTGCGCGAGGGGGTATATATAGGCACCTCATTGGTCCCGGTTGGTGACATGAGCCGGGACTAAAGGGGAGCCTTTGGTCCCGGTTCAAGCCACCAACCGGGACCAATGGTGGTGGGCCAGGAGCGAGGCCCATTGGTCCCGGTTCGTCCCACCAACCGGGACCAAAAGGTCCAGATGAACCGGGACCAATGGCCCACGTGGCCCGGCCGGCCCCATGGGCTCATGAACCGGGACCAATGCCCACATTGGTCCTGGTTCTAGATTGAACCGGGACTAATGGGCTGACCCGGCCTGAACCAAAGCCCTGTTTTCTACTAGTGTTGCCAAGATACTCGCCAAAATGATGGCCACCTGCCTTGTTCCCCACATGTCATCCCTTGTATCCAATGCTCAAAGTGCCTTCATTAAGAAAAAAAGTATCCATGACAATTTCATGTATGTGCGCAATTTGGCGAGAAAGTTTCATCACACAAAGACTCCGACCTTGCTATTCAAGCTTGATATCAAGAAAACTTTTGACTCTGTGAAATGGGACTTTTTGATGGATCTGCTAAGGCACCATGGCTTTCCGAGCAGATTTAGAGATTGGATCTGACCTATGTCGTCATTAACCTTCCTAAGGAGTCGTCAGGTACAACATATCCGTGTCGCACGATGATCATCGCATACAGTAGTCAATCTATTCCTATGTAGGGCTTCCAGGAATCACCTATGTGTATACAAACAATGACAGATTTTTCTCGGGTATATATGTTGAATATGAGTCAAGAAGTTGAGAATATACATTTTGCCATATTTTTCACTAGCTATCTAGCTAGGCCGGTTGAGGTCGGTCGCCTTTTATAGGTTGATGACTGGAAGGTTGCTACTACCAACCAACATATTTAGGGGCACATATGTACTTCTTCCGTTCTAAAATATAGTACGCCCGCACTTTCTGAGGTTCTACTTTGACCATAAATTTAAACAACGAGATCAACTACAGCGGGAGAATTTTTTTTATAATTGAAAACTTTTTTTTGAATACGAATTCACTGATATAACTTTTGCTCCCGCCGCAGTCAGTCTTATTTGTTAAATTTATGGTCAAAGTTGAAGCACGGGAATAGAGGAAACACTATATTTTGGAACGGAGGAAGTACTCCCTCCTTTCAGGTTTATAGGGCTTATCTCAAAATTTTAGTTTTTTTCCATTTTATAAGACTCAATTTGGTTGTTCCCCATCACAAGTTCAGATTCTAAGCTGCATTAAACCAGTGCATGCAAGTATTAAGAGAAAATCGACCAATGCATGTACTTTATGCATGCATGCATTGCAATTAATGCATTGGTAAACATAATTTTTTTGAGAAAAACAAGAGCATTAATTGGGTGCTTTTGCAAACTATAAAAAATATTCCATCACTCATCATCTACCTTGGTTGGTGAGATTTTTATATTGATCCCTATAACCCAGAAAGGAGGGAGTATGTACTTAGAACGAGCATTACACAACCATATATAGCGAGAAAACTGGTCACAATCCATGGCCATGACAATGTAGTACTCACCACCACTGCACATATATGCATGCTTGCATTTTCATTTCTAGAAGTACATGGGCAGCAACAAAGATTGTATCCTATTGGTCCTATTGGCACAACATGGGAGAACTTTCTGTCTGCAAGACGCAAACTAGAAAGGTGTATTACACTCTGACGGTTCTCTCTAGAGATCAAGTTGGGGACACACACACATATGGCTGGGGCCGGTCATGTGTATTTGTGATGGGACTGGGAAGCAGCGGGAAAGATGGAGTGACACACCTGGTCTTTGTGCCTTGAGTTGATCCAGATTACATCCCTGACTGGATATGTCATCGCAAGATCGGCCAAATCAAGAGGAAGG
This sequence comes from Triticum dicoccoides, assembly GCF_002162155.2. Taxonomy (NCBI): domain Eukaryota; kingdom Viridiplantae; phylum Streptophyta; class Magnoliopsida; order Poales; family Poaceae; genus Triticum; species Triticum dicoccoides. The sequence goes on from NC_041388.1 coordinate 543,120,587, forward strand.
GAAGTGGCTTAGGAGGCATGCTAAGCTTGTGATGCAGCACATGACGAGGCAAAATTAGGACGACATCCATAGTTTAGTTATGTGCTTGGCAGCACTTGTTATTTTGTAGGGTGTGCATCAGATTGCTCCTGCGACAAATGTCACGATCAAAGGTTTCCCATCCAAGACGGATTCAAACTGGCCGCTACTCCATGGACAGACGCAACAACAGTTTTGCACAGATGGAAAGTGCCAGCCCGGGCTATAGACGTGGACGTGAGTATGTGTTGAATATATATTGTGTAAGCCTATATTGTGATTTGGGTCCACCTCCTAGTTCTCCTGTATAGTTGAGGTTATGACCCCATCTTGTACATCATATATACGTGTCTGGTGCATCGATCAATGCAATTGTGTTGCACAGCCTATTTCAGTCTTCAACATGGTATCTATCGCAGGTCGTTCCTAGACCTAGCCGCTATCATCGCGCCGCCGCCGCTTCCTCCCTTCGCCACCGCCACCCGCTGCCGTTGTCGGTCACCGCCGCCCTCCCACCCGCCGCCGCCACGGCTTCCTCCTCAGCCGCCGCCGCGCCACCCGTCGCTGCCGCGACTTCCTCCTCAGCCGCCGCCGCCGCGCTCCTAAGCTTTCGGACCTCCCTCCCCATCCAGCGCCGCACCTAGCCGCTCCACCCGTGCCGAACCCCAACCTGACCCGCGCCGAACCCTAACCCTAGCCGCCCCAGCAGCGCCACGCCTTCCCACTCCCTCCTCGTTGCGCCATGAGTTCCTCCTCCTCCACCATCTGCAACCCCTTTGACGGCCCTGATGTCACCCTTGTCCGTGAGCAAGGATGGCTTTTATCACACTAATAAAGAATAAGGTCAGAAATAATCAGAAAGATATGAGAAAGAAAGAAAGAGAGAGACATAAAAGAGAAAATCAGAAAGCAGGTCATCTCTCATCCAGTCAGAAGTGGAACTAAAGATTCGGATCGCGGGAAATAAACAGAAAGGCGAGAGTGAAGATCTAGTGGGAACATTAGAAGTATCTTCATCAAGAAATATGAAGGAGATCACACGTAGTACTGACGGCAAGCAGCAGATCACACTAGTGCTTGTAGATTCAATCTATCATGCTTACCACAAAACCGGCCAAAAACGAAAGAGATATGGGAATATGCGGCCAAAAACGAAAGAGATATGGGAATATGAATTACTTATTCAAGAGACGAAGTCTTAGATTCCGGTACTATTGTACTAGTATTCCTCATATTGATACAGGAACTCTCACTGAACTCTGCGAACGTTTTGATCTGATGTCATGGAAATATTATACGGTCAAAGGTATGATTGCGAAATCAAAGCGATTCCTGTTGATGGATGAAAAAAGCAGGGACAACTTTTATCACACTAATAAAGAACCAAAACACTAGTCGCTAAAGATATACGAGAGTTGCAGCGTTTTATCACGCTATTAGAGGAATACTCATAAGTATGATTGACTAAATCCTATATGAAAAAAAAGTATTCAAGATAAGCCGCAATCAGAAATCCAGAACCGAGAGGTCATAAAAGTCAGCCCAACAGAAACCCAAAGAAAAGAAATCCACTATTTCTCACTATAATTCTCATCCTCTAGTACCAATCAGTACAGAAGTGTAGTGGCACTGACACAAGGGTTTGGAATGGAACAATACAACCATACCATCCCATCACAAAACGGTAGGGTAGTACTAACCACACCGTATATGTTGTTATGCTCTAGTTAGCCACGCGAGGGTATACGGAACAACAATACATACCAATAAATCCCAACAAACAGATAGTAATCCACCGCTAAAAAGGGGAAACAAGGAAAAAATGACACAAAATGAAAGCAGGGACGGCTTTTATCACACTAATAAAGAATAAGGTCAAAAATAATCAGAAAGAGATGAGAAAGAAAGAAAGAAAGAGAAATAAAAGAGAGAATCAGAAAGCAGGTCATCTCTCATCCAGTCAGAAGTGGAACTAAAGATTCAGATAGCGGGAAATAAACAGAAAGGCGAGAGTGGAGGTTAGCGGGTCTAAGATCTAGTGGGAACATTAGAGGTATCTTCATGAAGAAATATGAAGGAGATCACACGTAGTACTGACCGCAAGCAGCAGATCACACTATTGCCCATTTATTCTCGGATAATTTTTTTAGGAGGGACAATTTTACATATTTCTGCCAAATCCTTCTATTATTAAGTACGGCTAGTACCATTTTAATGTGTTCCAATTTTTTTCAAAAAGGAGAGGTTTGATGCTTCTGAATTCATTGTGTTAATTCCACTTCCTACTCGCAGTATGCTCTTAATGATCCCGGCTCATGATTTAATTGCCATGTATTTAGCTATTGAGCTTCAAAGTTTATGTTTTTATGTGATCGTATCATCAAAAAGAAAGTCTGAATTTTCCACGGAAGCCAGCTCAAAATATTTGATCTTAGGTGCATTTCCCTCTGGAATATTATTGTTCTGGTGTGACCAGACTACTACCAATCAATTTTTTGGAACTTATTTATAGACTTGTAGAGAACCTCTACGTAGTTGTAATTCTAGGGCAATCGATCCACTTTCCCCATAGCCCTAAGGTTGTGTCTCGATCTCCTACGCGCGAAAGATAAGATACGGGTGACGGGGTCCTATGGTATGGGTCTTCGACCCTTGGTCTAATTCCACGATGGAGAGTCGGCGTGGCGTAAAGTGAAGATTGGGGGAAATAGAGAGAAATCCCCATCTGGGGTATTCCGAAGGTGTAACCTAGGCAACGAAAAAGGGGCCCGATACTTCAACTAAAGGAGCGACCTATTGGTTCACCAAACCCCGACCCAGTGTCACACGTTCTCCAGGTCCAAAGGGATCCAGTGCCCAACTACCATCTCCTCCCGGAATTGTGTTATCGGAGCCGAGCCAGGAATAGCCGTTAGTGGACACCTACCACTTTTCACCGGTTAGAGAGGCCCTCTTTAATACATTAAGAAAATATGTTCATAGGGGCTAGAAAGACTCGGTCATAGGAACTTAGACCACATACGCGCTGGTAAATGAAAACCACCTCGACCGGATCTACCGAACGAAGAAGCCCACCGCATCGAAAGAATTAACACGCCAAAAGGGCCACCAGCTTTCCCCCAAAAAGGGGAGATCCGCTGCTTACTGCTCACGGAAACATCCGACCTTATGGTAAAGTCGTCCGCCTATCTATCTGATCTCATTCATTTTCGGATCGCATAAAAAGTCATGAGATCAAAAAAGAAATGTGAGAATGTAACCTTTTTACCTGGGAATCGGTGGAATTGAAATCCTTTCGGACCTTGCTCGACATAGTCCTTAGTATGATGTCGATCTCTTAGGATGGATCGCTTTCTTAACGAGAAAGAGAGCTTAGCCTTACCCCTTAGCAATTGGTTGACTGACTCCTTACCACACAACAATCAAACTTCTATGATTACCGTGACACCTATGTCGGCATGCATGCTTAGAGAAGTGGCTTTCTAAGAAATGGAAACTCTAACCTCAAAACTGCCAATTGAGGAAGGGTTGTTTCGGCAGGCACGAGTGGAGAGTTTGCCCCATCGACGAAGGCCACTATACGTGTTTTCTAAAGAGCAATATGACCCTTTCTTTTCCTCTGGCTACTAAGATGTTTCAGTTTGTCAGGTTGTCTCTTGCCTGCTCATGGATTCAGCAGGTAGTTCAAAAGGTTGAGCTATTTGGGAATCTCTAGATCTATGCTTATTTCAACTCCCCGAAGCATTTTGTCGCTTGCTACGCCCTTCCTTGTCTCTGGGTGCCATCCTTTCTCCTGCATTTTCGTGCACATAAGCATAGCTCAAACCACTTTTCATGCTTAGCAAATGCTGTAATGAGGGTGATGAATGTATATGGATATGGCGAAAATCTCTGTCTGCCTTTTCTTTCAGCTGAAACTCTACCTAATGGTTCATATTCCCCGGGTCCATGGGTCCATGGCTGCTTAGCTTAGACAGCCTTGTTAGAGACATGAATGCGGGGTTCAGTTTCCAATTGATTTATATTCAAGGGGACCTCCCATTATTGGATTTTCTCCACTTTTCTAGTTGTTGTGGAAAGAATGTTGAGCAAATGAGTTTAAGGGGTGGTTTTCTGTTTACTTTTTTCCAGCCTACGTCGTCTCTCTTCCAGAACCTCACAATCATCAGTGTCTGAAGTTTCATGATGAATACTGGTTTCACATTTTATTTCTTACGTGAGGAAAATTCAATTTGGAACTCAAATTTGTATTTGAGTTATGATGAGGAGTGAGGTAGATTCGCAATGTTGAAGAAAACGAAGAAAAAGGATGCTGCTATGCCTTGCTTGTGGCTCTTTCTTCTATTGGCTAGTCTCAGGCATGATAGTTTCAATTTCTTTTGGAAAGCAAGTGTGGCTCAGTCATAAGTGTTAGTAATATCACTATCCAATCAAAAACCAGTCAACATCCACGAGCGCATTTCAGTGGTGCTTGATCAATCCACCGCATCCTACTCCACTTGGAAGCGGTACTTCTCCTTGGTGTTCCACGAGTACCTGCTCCACGGCCACGTCGGCGGCACCGTGGACTCGAGCCTCATGATTCACGACGAGGAGTGGATGATCCTCAATGCCACCATCATCCACTGGTTCTACCTCACCATCTCCAAGGATGTCTTCCACATGGTGGTGGATGATGACGATGACGCCTAAGCCATCTGGACCAAGCTCAACGGCCTCTTCACCGACAAGAAACTATAGCATAAGGTCCTCCTCTACGACGAGTTTTACGGGTGCCAGCAGCTTGACTCGTCCATCGACGATTTTTGCATGCGCCTCAAAAAGCTTGCCGATGAACTTCGCGATCTCGGCGAGACGGTCGGTGATGAGCTCCTCATCAGCACCCTCACTGCCGGCCTCAACGAGGACTTTGGGAACACCGCTTCCAACCTCACCCTCATCCTGGAGCCCACCTTTGTCAAGGTGGTGGCGTACCTCAAGTTGGAGGAGCGACGGATGAAGATGGCCCGGACTCGGGCGACCCACACCGCCCTCATCGCCGGCACCCGTGGGCGCTTGGCGCCACCTCTGCCGCATCCCGCGCAGGTCCCACCGGCCTACCCCCAGGCGCCGGCCGCCCCCTTCCCGCCATCCCCGCCCACAGCTAACGGGTGTCACCGCGATGGCCGCCGTGATGGCCACAAGCAGCAGTGCTACCTCTTGAGCTTGCGTTGGTTTTTCCCTTGAAGAGAAAAGGGTGATGCAGCAAAGTAGAGTAAGTATTTCCCTCAGTTTTGTGAACCAAGGTATCAATCCATTAGGAGACAACGCGCAAGCCACCGAATACCTGCACCAACAAACACCAACTTGCACCCAATTCGATAAAGGGGTTGTCAACCCCTTCACGGTTATTTGCATGTGAGATCTGATAGAGATGGATAAACGGTAAAGTAATATTTTTGGTATTTTTGGTTTATGGAATGGAAAGTTAAAGATTGCAAAGAAAGTAAATACGAAAATAAAATTATAGAGCGGAAACTTATAAGATGGAAAATAGACCCCGGGGCCCTAGGTTTCACTAGAGGCTTCTCTCAAGATAGAAATTATTATGGTGGGTGAACAAATTACTACCGAGCAATTGATAGAAAAACGCAAAGCTATGACGATATCTAAGGCAATGATCATGAATATAGGCATCACGTTCGTGTCAAGTAGACCGAAACGATTCTGCATCTACTACTATTACTCCACACATCGACCGACTTCTGCCTGCATCTAGTGTATTAAGTTCATAAGAACAGAGTAACACAATAAGTAAGATGACATTATGTAGCGGTATTAACTCAAGCAATATGATGAAACCCCATCTTGTTATCCTCGATGGCAACAATACAATACATGTTGGTTCCCCTTCTGTCACTAGGATCGAGCACCACAAGATTGAACGCAAAGCTAAGCGCTTCTTCCATTGCAAGAAAAACCAATCTAGTTGGCCAAACCAAATCGATACTTCGAAGAGACTTGCAAAGATATGAAATCATGCATATCAAAATTCAGAGGAGATTCACATAATATTCATAGATAAGCTGATTATAAATCCACAATTCATCGGATCTCAGCAAACACACCACAAAAGAGTATTGCATCGAATAGATCTCCAAGAACATCAAGGAGAACATGGTATTGAGAATCAAAGAGAGAGAAGAAGCCATCTAGCTACTAGTTATGGACCTGTAGGTCTGTGGCAAACTACTCACGCTTCATCGGAGAGGCAATGGTGTTGATGTAGAAGCCCTCCATGATCGAATCCCCCTTCGGCAGGATGCCGAAAAAGGCCCCAAGATGGGATCTCACGGGTACAGAAAGTTGCGGCAGTGGAAAAGTGGTTTCGTGGCTCCCCTGGAAGTTTTCAGGGTATATGAGTATATATAGGAGGAAGATCTAGGTCAGGAGGTCACCAAGGGGCCCACAAGGTTGGGGGGCGCGCCCTCCATCCTTGTGGCCGCCTCGTGGATCATATAACTTGTAGTTCAAGTCTCCCGGGTGTCTTCTGGTCCAAGAAAAATCATCATGAACATTTTATTCCGTTTGGACTTCGTTTGGTATTCCTATTCTGTGAAACTCTAAAACAAGGAAAAACACAGGAACTGGCACTAGGCTCTAGGTTAGTAGGTTAATCCCAAAATCATGTAAAATAGCATATTAATGCATATAAAACATCCAAAACAGATAATATAATAGCATGGAACAATCAAAAATTATAGATATGTTGGAGACGTATCAAGCAGCAGGGCGCCGGGGCTCAGGGAGGAGCCGCCCGCCCCCAGCAGCCGTATCAACCAGCCCCATGGTCCGTCGGCCAGAACCCGTGGACCCGCGTTGTGCATGCCTACTCCATGCCGGTTCCCCATGCCCCTACCCCAGGTATCCTTGGCGCGCGACCTCCTTCTCATCAGGCATTTTACGCCACGCCGCAGCCCTATGGGCCCCTCCCCTACGGACAGCCGCCACAGCTAGGAGGGCTGCCGCTGCTGCCCCTAACGGTGCCGCCACAGCAGCCTGCCCTCCCACCCGTGCCGTGGGACCCGACGCTCCGGGCGGCCCAGCACTCTGCGCCCTCTCCGTCCACCTACACCGGCGGCGGCAAATGGTATATGGACACTAGAGCTACCGCGCATATGTCTGCTCATCCCTGTAACCTCCACACCTCCTATCCCGTCCACACCTCCGCTCGCATCACCGTCGATGACGGTTCCTCCGTTCCCATTACTCATATAGGACATGCATCTTTTCCATCCACATCTACTCCGTTGTCATTATCTAACACCTATGTTTCTCTTGAACTTATCAAAAATCTTGTCTATGTTCGTTCTTTTACATGTGAAAATCCTATTACCGTTGAGTTTGATGAGTGTGGTTTTTCTGTTAAGGACGCTCGCACCCGGATGGCACTCCACCGATGTGACAGCCCCTATGAGCTCTACTCGGTCCAATCCACCGCCTCCACCACCTCCGCCGCCCCTGTCGCCCTCGCCACCAGTGTGGATCTCTGGCACGCTCGCTTGGGTCATCCCAACCCCGCCACCCTTCGTCATATACTTCAGAGTTTTTCTTTCACGTGTAATAAGATTGATGATCACTCTTGTCGTGCATGTCGCCTCGGCAAACATGCTCGTCTTCCTTTTAGGGCGTCTTCTCATGTTGCATCGTACCCGTTTGAGTTAATTCATAGTGATGTTTGGACCTTGCTAGTTGCAAGTAATACAGGCTATCTTTATTACCTTGTCATTCTTGATGATTTTTCGCACTATGTGTGGACCTTCCCATTGAGGCTTAAGTCCGATGTTATATCCACTCTCGCCACATTTTACTCCTATGTTTCAACGCAGTTTGGTCATCCAATTCTTGCGTTTCAGACAGATACCGAGAAGGAGTTCGACAACTTAGCTGTTCGTACTCTCCTCACCACACATGGCATGACTTTTCGTCTCACATGTCTGTACACTTCGAAACAGAATGGTCGCGTTGAGCACGTCCTCTGCACTCTTAATGACTGCGCTCGGACGCTTCTCTTTCACGCTAATGTGCCTCCGCAAATTTGGCCCGATGCTTTCACCACCGTATCACTCCTCATTAACATCCGTCCCTGTTGTACTCGTGGGAACTTTGCACCTCATCATCTTCTCTTCGGTGCACCACCCTCTTATGATGAGCTTCGCATTTTCGCCTGTCTCTGCTATCCTAGCATCGCCGCCACTGCGCCACATAATCTTTCACCCCGCTCGGTCGCATGCATCTTCCTCGGCTACCCACCTAACACTAAAGGCTACCGTTGCTATACCCAGTCTCCCATCGAGTATTTCACCTCCTGACACGTCTACTTTGATGAGAAGGTGTTTCCTTTTCAGCAGAAGGTACCTCTCGTCGCCCCATCGCCGCCGGCCACTAGCGGCCCTTCGGTGACACCGTCAGGTGGACGGCCCCGCTCGGCTCTCGGACCACATCCGGGCTTTGGCGGTCCCCACGCTGTGGGACGAGCTATGCTTCATGCCCCACACCACCATCGCCATCAATGCCAGCCTCGCCGCTGGCGCCTTCCTCGGCCACCCTCGGGCGTCGCGCCTTCCCCGGCTGACTCAGGCGCCTTGGGCACCGCCTCTTCGTCGGCCGCATCATCGGTGCCCTCGCTCGTGGCCTCGCCGACCGCCTCTTCGAGCCTTGTCTCGGAGTTGCCGTCTCTCCCCCTCACTCGGGCTCGAGCCGACATTCACCGCCCGAGTCTACGGTACTCCAGCGAGGAGTATCTCCTCGCCACCTCCACCACCGAGCCTTCCCTGATTCATGTGTACGCCAGAACAGCCCTCTTTGATCCTCACTGGCTTTCTGTGATGCAGCAAGAGTTCAACGCTCTTCAGCGGAACCGTACCTGGACACTGGTTCCCCGGCCTTCTTGCGCCAATGTCATCACCGGCAAGTGGGTCTTTCGTTATAAGACCCGCTCGGATGGTACACTTGAGCGCTACAAGGCTCGCTGGGTGGTCCGTGGGTTTTGACAGCGTGCAGACATCGACTTCACTGAGAAGTTTGCACCGGTTGTCAAACCACGCATGATCCACACCGTCCTTTAGCTAGCTATAACACCCCGCATGTAACCTACCATATTTGTACTCCAACTCTTGCCATTTGCGGCTCTAAGTTATGACATTCGTGGTTGGGTTCTTTTCTTTGTTTTGCATTTTTTTCATGTCATGCATTTCATATCTTGTCATCATGTGCATCTCATTTGCATACGTGTTCGTCTCATGCATCCGAGCATTTTCCTCGTTGTCCGTTTTGCATTCCGACACTCCTACGTCTTCTGGCGCCCCCTTTTACCTCTTTTCTTGAGCTGGTGTTAAACATTCTCAGAATGGACCAAGATTTGCCAAGCGGCCTTGGTACCCCACTGGTAGACCGCCTATCAAGTTTTGTGCCATTTTGAGTCCGTTTGATACTCCAACGGTTAACCGGGGAACCGTAAAGGCCTCGTGTGTGTTGCAGCCCAACACCCCTCCAAAGTGGCCCAAAACCCATCCAAACCCACTCCATCCTCTCGGTCGTTCGATCACGATCACGTGGCCGAAAACCCACCTCATTTGGACTCTCCTAGCTCCCTCTACCTATAAAAACATCTTCCCCTCCGAAATCCCGGATGAAACCCTAGATCTTTCCTCTCTCGCCCGCCGGACATGTTCGTCCCGGATCAGACGTAACCGCGCCGCCGCTCCCAGCCTCTCAGCGTCTGCAATGTGGCCCTGGCCACCGCCTGCCGCCGCCGACCCGCTCGGGCCCGAGGCCGGCCCCCGCGGCCCGCCCGCGCAGCCGCGTTGCCCCGCGCCTCCTTCGCCGGCCGCGCCGCCCCTCGCCGCCTCCGCCGCTCGGCGCCTCCTCTCCGCTCGCTGGCGACTGCGCCCGCCGCCCGTGCTACCGCGCTCCTCCGCCGCTGCCTCGTCACCGGTCGTCGTCCTGTCGCCGCCTCCTCGCAGATCCGTCTGGATCCGGCTCCCCCGAGCCCTCTCCGTGAGCTGCGGCGTCCCCGGCCACTGTCGCCTCCGTCTCCGGCCGTGCTCCGGCGAGAACCCCATCCACGCCTCGAATTCTGTGCCAACCCTAGATCTGGGCGAGGTCTATTTCTTCTAAGTCCCCGGTTTCCCCTAACATTTTCTAGCTCTGTTCATTGCATCATAACTCCTCATCTGTAGCTCCGTTTTGTGCGTGCCATATATCAAAATGTTCATCTTGATGTGCTCTTCATTTTGTTCTATTGTGCCATGCTTGTTCGAGTCCATCTTGATGCCCAAATTGTTGATGCAAGAGTGCTATAAGATGTTAGTTCCTGTTACTTAGCAGATATTGAGCATTTGTCATTTTTGCTACATTTGTTGTGTGCTTCATATGGGCATGAGCTCTACATGTGTTTTGGGCTATGCCATGCCATCTTTATAGGGGTGTATGCCATGTATTTTTGTGATCAATGTGGTGACTAGCACAAGCATGCAAAGTAGCTCTTGTAATATTGCTGTTTTCAGGGACTTATAATTTCACTGTCATTTCCCTGTTGTTATTTTTATGCCATGTATTCATGTTGCTATAGAGAGATCCATGCTTCTTTTGAGTATGTTCAGTAAGGATGATTTGGACATATGGTTATGCTCTATCCATCCATGTCCCTGTTTGCTTTTATGGAGTATCCTAGCATGACTCAATCTTGCTCTACTTTCGCTATAAAATGTTCCTGGCAGATTGTTTACGTGTTAATCAATTTTGCCAAGGTTGTTGTAGTTGATCCATGCATGCTATGTGATTGTTCTTGCCATGGTTAGCTTATTAAACATGTCTTCTTGCTGGTAGTATGCTTATTTTATCATGTAATGCCTTGTTATGAGTGAATCGAGCTCGCAAAGAGGCCTTCATAATTCTGTTTTTTCCATGTCCAGTTTTCTGCTAAGTCTAAATCTGTTAACGAAACTTGCTAAGTTTACATGGGTGCCATCATATCTTCTGATCCTTTTTGTCTTATGGTCAGTAAGGGACCTTTGTTATATGTTTTGAATAGATTCATGCCATCCCTTGTATTGCTATGATATATTCCTGTAGCATGTTGTTATCTTGCTCTAAACATTGCTTCCTGATGTTAATTCCTGACATGTTGTTATTTTCACCAAGTCTGTGATGTTGATATCTTTTGCACTTTTGCCATGCTTGTTTTGAACCTGCTCTTGTGTGATTTAGCCGTAGCTTAGTGTTCATCTTTTGTGAAGCATCTTGATTAGATCACTGCCATGTGCTTTGTTTCTATGTTGGAGTGCAGTAGCTTAGTTTATTGTTGCATTCTAGATGGCATCGTGCTGTTAATCGCAGAATTGTGCCGTTCTTGTTTTGCTTGCCATTTGCAAACCGTGCATCCGTTTTCGGCGATCTTTATATCGATTTCGACCGAAATCAACTCATCTTTCCAGAGGAACTCTTGGTTTTCCAAGTTGAGGCCTGGTTCAATCTTTTCCTTCCGGAGCACGCATGTGCATTACATATCACATCCCGCATATCATGCCATGTTTTGCATCATGTTGCTTGCGCATTGCACTGTGATTGATTGTTGGTCCTTTGCTTGTGTTCTTGCTTTTCTTAGAGCCAGGAGACGAGTACGTGATTGAGGAACCATCGAGTACGTTTACGAGGATCAAGCTTACGCCAACTCGGAGAACTTTGCAGGCAAGACGACCATACCCTCGAAATCACTTCTATCTTTGCTTGCTAGTTGCTCGCTCTATTGCTATGCCGCGATACCTACCACATGCTTTATCATTCCTCCCATATTTCCATGTCAAGCCTCTAACCCACCTTGTCCTAGCAAACCATTGTTTGGCTATGTTACCGCTTTGCTCAGCCCCTCTTATAGCGTTGCTAGTTGCAGGTGGAGATGAAGTTTGTTCCTTGTTGGAACATGTTTATTGGTGGGATATAATTATTATATCTTGTTTACTTCAATGCACATATATACTTGGTAAAGGGTGGAAGGCTTGGCCTTATGCCTAGTGTTTTGTTCCACTCTTGCCGCCCTAGTTTCCGTCATACCAGTGTTATGTTCCTTGATTTTGCGTTCCTTACACGGTTGGGTTATAATGGGAACCCCTTGACAATTCGCCTTGAGTAAAACTCCTCCAGCAAGGCCCAACCTTGGTTTTACCATTTGCCACCTAAGCCTTTTTTCCCTTGGGTTCCGCGGACTCAAGGGTCATCTTTATTTAAACCCCCCCGGGCCTGTGCTCCTCTGAGTGTTTGTCCGAACTGAGTAGACTGCGGGGCCACCTCGGGGCAACTTGAGGTTTGGTTTTACTCGTAGGATGTCTCATCCGGTGTGCCCTGAGAACGAGATATGTGCAACTCCTATCAGGATTTGTCGGCACATTCGGGTGGCTTTGCTGGTCTTGTTTTACATTATCGAAATGTCTTGTAACCGGGATTCCGAGTCTGATCGGGTCGTCCTGGGAGAAGGAATATCCTTCGTTAACCGTGAGAGCTTGTGATGGGCTAAGTTGGGACACCCCTGCAGGGTTTTGAACTTTCGAAAGCCGTGCCCGCGGTTATGGGCAGATGGGAATTTGTTAATATCCGGTTGTAGAAAACCTGACACTTAACTTAATTTAAAATGAATGAACCACGTGTGTAGCCGTGATGGTCTCTTTTTGGCGGAGTCCAGGAAGAGAACACGGTCTCGTGTTATGCCTGAACGTAAGTAGTTTCAGGATCACTTCTTGATCATTATAGCTTCTCGACCGTGCTTTGCTTCTCTTCTCGCTCTCATTTGCGTAAGTTAGCCACATATATGCTAGTGCTTGCTGCAGCTCCACCTCACTACCTTTTCCTACCCATAAGCTTAAATAGTCTTGATCACGAGGGCGTGAGATTGCTGAGTCCCCGTGACTCACAGATTACTTCCAAAACCAGATGCAGGTGCCGATGATGCCAGTGCAGGGGACCCAACTGAACTCAAGTGGGAGTTCGACGAGGATTCGGGACGTTACTATGTTTCCTTTCTAGACGATCAGTAGAGGAGCCCAGTTGGGGCGATCGGGGATCTATTGCATTAGGGGTTGTCTTTCTTTATTTGGTTCCGTAGTCGGACCTCGATTGTATTCTGGATGATGTAATGTGCTACCTCTTGAGCACTGCGTTGGATTTGAGGAGAGGATGATGCAGCAAAGTAGCGTAAGTATTTCCCTCAGTTTTTTAGAACCAAGGTATCAATCCAGTAGGAGGCTACGCGCGAGTCCGTCGTACCTACACAAAAACAATAGCTCAACGCAAGCAACGCGCTTAGGGGTTGTCAATCCCTTCATGGTCACTTACGAAAGTGAGATCTGATAGAGATGATAAATAATATATTTGGTATTTTTGGTATAGAGATGCAAAGTGAAAAGTAAAAAAGCAAAGCAATAATAAAGTGATGGAGATTGATATGATGAGAAAGAGACCCGAGGGCCATAGGTTTCACTAGTGGCTTCTCTCAAGAGCATAAGTATTCTATGGTGGGTGGACAAATTACTGTTGAGCAATTGACAGAATTGAGCATAGTTATGAGAATATCTAGGTATGATCATGTATATAGGCATCACGTCTGAGACAAGTAGACCGACTCCTGCCTGCATCTACTACTATTACTCCACTCATCGACCGCTATCCATCATGCATCTAGAGTATTAAGTTAAAAACAGAGTAACACCTTAAGCAAGATGACATGATGTAGAGGGATAGTTTCATGCAATATGATAAAAACCCCATCTTGTTATCCTCGATGGCAACAATACAATACGTGCCTTGCTGCCCCTTCTGTCACTGGGAAAGGACACCACACGATCGAACCCAAAGCTAATCACTTCTCCCATGGCAAGAAAAACCAATCTAGTAGGCCAAACCAAACTGATAATTCGAATAGACTTGCAAAGATAACCAATCATACATAAAAGAATTCAGAGAAGATTCAAATATTATTCATAGATAGACTGGATCATAAACCCACAATTCATCGGTCTCAACAAACACACCGCAAAAAGAAGATTACATCAAATAGATCTCCACGAGAGAGGGGGAGAACATTGTATTGAGATCCAAAAAGAGAGAAGAAGCCATCTAGCTACTAACTGTGGACGCATAGGTCTAAAGTAAACTACTCACACTTCATCGGAGGGGCTTGGATGATGATGTAGAAGCCCTCCATGATCGATGCCCCCTCCGGCGGAGCTCTGGAACAGGCCCCAAGATGGGATCTCATGGATACAGAAAGTTGCGGCAGTGGAATTAGGTTTTGGCTTCGTATTTGATCATTTGGGGGTATGTAGGTTTATATAGGAGGAAGGAGGACGTCGATGGAGCTTCGAGGGGCCCACGAGGTAGGGGCCCGCCCTGGGGGGGGGCCTCCACCCTCATGACCGCCTCGTGGCTTTCTTGACGGAGGGTTCAAGTCTCCTGGGTCTTATCTGATGAGAAAATCGCGTTCCCGAAGGTTTCATTCCATTTGGACTCCATTTCTCCGAAACACTGAAATAGGCAAAAAAAACAGCAATTCTGGGCTAGGCCTCCGGTTAATAGGTTAGTCCCAAAATAATATAAAAGTGGAAAATAAAGCCCAATATAGTCCAAAACAGTAGGTAATATAGCATGGAACAATCAAAAATTTTTGATGCGAAGTGCTACTTGTCATAATTTCAATGTAAATATTCTTAATGGTGGTATGAATATTCAGATTCAAAAGATTCAAGACAAAAGTTCACGTTGACATAAAAATAATGATACTTCAAGCATACTAACAAAGCAATTATGTCTTCTCAAAATAACATGGCCAAAGAAAGCTATCCCTACAAAATCATATAGTCTGGCTATGCTCTATCTTCACCACACAAAGTATTTAAATCATGCACAACCCCGATGACAAGCCAAGCAATTGTTTCATACTTTTGACATTTTCAAAAACTTTTTCGATCTTCACGCAATACGTGAGCGTGAGCCATGGATATAGCACTATATGTGGAATAGAATGGTGGTTGTGGAGAAGACAAAAGAGGGGAAGATAGTCTCACAACAACTAGGCGTATCAACGAGATATGGAGATGCCCATCAATAGATATCAATGTGAGTGAGTAGGGATTGCCATGCAATGGATGCACTAGAGCTATAAGTATATGAAATCTCAACAAAAGAAACTAAGTGGGTGTGCATCCAACTCGCTTGCTCACGAAGACCTAGGGCATTTTGAGGAAGCCTGTCATTGGAATATACAAGCCAAGTTCTATAATGAAAAATTCCCACTAGTATATGAAAGTGACGGAATGAGAGACTCTCTATCATGAAGATCATGGTGCTACTTTGAAGCACAACTGTGGTAAAAGGATAGTAACATTGTCCCTTCTCTCTTTTTCTCTCATTTTTTGTTTGGGCCTTCTCTTTTTTTTATGGCCTCTTTTTTTTCGTCCGGAGTCTCATCCCGACTTGTGGGGGAATCATAGTCACCATCATCCTTTCCTCACTAGGGACAATGCTCTAAAAATGATGATCATCACACTTTTTGTTTTTCTTACAACTCAACAATTACAACTCAATACTTAGGACAAAATATGACTCTATATGAATGCCTCCGGCGGTGTACCGGGATATGCAATGAATCAAGAGTGACATGTATGAAAGAATTATGAACGGTGGCTTTGCCACAAATACGATGTCAACTACATGATCATGCTAGCAATATGACAATGATGGAGCGTGTCATAATGAACGGAACGGTGGACTCAACATTAGTCAAAAAGAACTCATATACTTATTGCAAAAATTTAGAAGTTATCAAAGCAAAGTATTACGCGCATGCTCCTAGGGGTATAGATTGGTAGGAAAAGACCATCGCTCGTCCCCAACCGCCACTCATAAGGAAGACAATCAATAAATAAATCATGCTCCGACTTCATCACATAACGGTTCATCATACGTGCATGCTACGGGAATCACAAACTTTAACACAAGCATTTCTCAAATTCACAACTACTCAACTAGAATGAATCTAATATCACCATCCTCATATCTCAAAACAATTATCAAGCATCAATTTTTTTTCTTAGTATTCAACGTACTCAAAAGAAAGTTTTACAAATCTTGAATACCAAGCATATTATTATTAAGAAAATTACCATGCTATTAAGACTCTCAAAATAATCTAAGTGAAGCATGATAGATCAATAGTTTCTATAAAACAAATCCACCACCGTGCTCTAAAAGATATAAGTGAAGCACTAGAGTAAAACTATAAAACTCAAAAGATATAAGTGAAGCACTAGAGTAAGACTATAGAGCTCAAAAGATATAAGTGAAGCACATAGAGTATTCTATCAAATTCCAAATTATGTACAGCAAGGATGATTGTGGTAGACTAACAAGCAAAGACTCAAATCATAAAAGACGCTCCAAGCAAAACACATATCATGTGGTGAATAAAAATATAGTTCCAAGTAAAGTTACCGATAGAAGTAGACGAAAGAGGGGATGCCTTCCGGGGCATCCCCAAGCTTTGACTTTTTGATGTCCTTGGATTATCTTGGGGGTACCATGGGCATCCCTAAGCTTAGGCTCTTGCCACTCCTTGTTCCATAATCCATCAAATCTTTACCCAAAACTTGAAAACTTCACAACACAAAACTTAAAGTAGAAAATCTTGTGAGCTCCGTTAGCGAAAGAAAACAAAAGACCACTTCAAGGTACTGTAATGAACTCATTCTTTATTTATATTGGTGTTAAACCTACTGTATTCCAACTTCTCTATGGTTTATAAACTATTTTACTAGCCATAGATTCATCAAAATAAGCAAACAACACACGAAAAACAGAATCTGTCAAAAACAGAACAGTCTGTAGTAATCTGTAGCTAGAGCAAGATCTGGAACCCAAAAAATTCTAAAATAAATTTCTGGAAGTGAGTAATTTACCTATTAATAATATGCCAAAAGAATTAAGTAAACATCACTTTCCAAATAAAAATGGCAGCAGTTCTCGTGAGCGCTAAAGTTTCTGTTTTTCACAGCAAGATATCAAGACTTTCCCCAAGTCTTCCCAACGGTTCTACTTGGCACAAACACTAATTAAACACAAAAAAACACAACCAAAACAGAGGCTAAATAATTTATTTATTAATAAACAGGAGCAAAAAGCAAGGAATAAAAATAAAATTGGGTTGCCTCCCAACAAGCGCTATCGTTTAACACCCCTAGCTAGGTATAACAATCAAGAATAGATCTAGGTATTGCCATCTTTGGTAGGCAATCCATAAGTGGCTCTCATGATAGATTCATATGGTAATTTTATTTTCTTTCCAGGGAAGTGTTCCATGCCCCTTTTTAATGGAAATTGAAATCTAATATTCCCTTCCTTCATATCAATAATTGCACCAACCGTTCTAAGGAAAGGTCTACCGAGAATAATAGGGGAATAAGGATTGCAATCTATATCAAGAACGATAAAATCTACGGGCACATAATTCCTATTTGAAAAAATAATAACATCATTAATTCTTCCCATAGGTTTATTAATAGTGGAATCCGCAAGATGCAAGTTTAGAGAGCAATCATCAAAATCACAGAAATCTAGCAAATCACACAAAGTTTTGGGAATAGTAGAGACACTAGCACCCAAATCACACGAAGCATAAAACTCATGATCTTTAATTTTAATTTTAATAGTAGGTTCCCACTCATAATAAAGTTTTCTAGGGATAGAACCTTTCAACTCAAGTTTTTCTTCATAAGATTGCATCAAGGCATCAATGATATGTTCGGTAAAGGCCTTATTTTGACTATAAACATGAGGAGAATTTAGCATGGATTTCAACAATGAAATACAATCAATTAAAGGGCAATTTTCATAATTAAATTCCTTGAAATCCAATATAGTGGGTTTAGCATCGTCTAGGGTTTTATTTCTTTTAATCCCACTTTTATCAATTTCACCATCAAGATCTAAATACTCCGAATTTTTAGAACGCCTTCTAGGTAAAGGTGGATCATATTCAGTCGCATCATTATCAATATTAATATTGCAAAACAAAGATTTAATATGGGACACATCAATAACTTTTAGATCTTCATCTTTATTTTCATAGGAATTGGAAGAAAACACTGTAATAAAGGCATCTTTCATAGCACGCGTCCTAGCGGTTCTTTCCTTGCACTCATCAATGGAAATTCTCATGGCTTTGAGAGACTCATTGATATCATGCTTAGGAGTAATAGATCTAAGATTTAAAGAATCAACATCAAGAGAAATTCTATCAACGTTCCTAGCCAAATCATCAATCTTAAGCAATTTTTCTTCAATCATAGCATTAAAATTCTTTTGTGAAGAAATACGTTCTTTAATATTAGATTCAAAATCCGAGGGAATCTTATTATAATTTCCATAAGAATTGTTGTAGGAATTACCATAATTATTAGAGGGATTACTAGGATAAGGCCTAGAGTTGAAATTTCCTCTATATGCGTTGTTACCAAAATTATTCCTACCAACAAAATTCACATCCATAGATTCATTATTATTCTCAATCAAAGTAGACAAAGGCATATCATTAGGATCAGATGAAACACTCTTAGTAGTAAATAATTTCATAAGTTCATCCATCTTTCCACTCAAAACATTAATTTCTTCTATCGCATGCACTTTTTTATTAGTGGATCTTTCAGTGTGCCATTGAGAATAATTAACCATAATATTATCTAGGAGTTTAGTAGCATCTCCTAAAGTGATTTCCATAAAAGTGCCTCCCGCGGCCGAATCTAAAAGATTTCTAGAAGCAAAATTCAATCCGCATAAAATTTTTGTATAATCATCCACAAATTCAAACCATGAGTAGGGCAATTACGTATCATTAATTTCATTCTCTCCCAAGCTTGTGCAACATGTTCATGATCAAGTTGCTTAAAATTCATAATATCGTTTCTAAGAGAGATGATCTTAGCGAGAGGAAAATACTTAGAGATAAAAGCATCTTTGCACTTGTTCCATGAATCAATACTATTTTTAGGCAAAGATGAAAACCAAGCTTTAGCACGATCTCTAAGTGAAAAAGGAAATAGCTTCAATTTAACAATATCATTATCGACATCTTTCTTCTTTTGCATGCCACACAAATCAACGAAGCTATTAAGATGGGTAGCAGCATCTTCACTAGGAAGGCCGGAGAATGGATCTTTCATGACAAGATTCAGCAAAGCAGCATTAATTTCACAAGATTCAGCATCGGTAAGAGGAGCAATCGGAGTGCTAAGGAAATCATTATTGTTGGTATTGGTGAAGTCACACAATTTGGTATTATCTTGAGCCATCGCGACAAACAAGCAAACAAAAAGCAAACGGGGGAAAGAGGCAAATAGAGAGGGAGGATAGAGAGAGAGAGGGCGAATAAAACGACAAGGGTGAAGTGGGGGAGAGGAAAACGAGAGGCAAATGGCAAATAATGTAATGCGGGATATAAGGATTGTGATGGGTACTTGGTATGTTGACTTTTGCGCAGACTCCTGGCAAAGGCGCCAGAAATTCTTCTTGCTACCTCTTGAGCGCTGCGTTGCATTTCCCCGAAGAGGAGAGGATGATGCAGCAAAGTAGCGTAAGTATTTCCCTCAGTTTTTGAGAACCAAGGTATCAATCCAGTAGGAGGCTACGCGCGAGTCCCTCGTACCTACACAAAAACAATAGCTCAACGCAACCAACACGCTTAGGGTTGTCAATCCCTTCACGGTCACTTACGAAAGTGAGATCTGATAGAGATGATAAATAATATTTTTGGTATTTTTGGTATAGAGATGCAAAGTGAAAAGTAAAAGGCAAAGTAAAAAAGCAAAGCAATAATAAAGTGATGGAGATTGATATGATGAGAAAGAGACCCGGGGGACATAGGTTTCACTAGTGGCTTCTCTCAAGAGCATAAGTATTCTACGGTGGGTGGACAAATTACTGTTGAGCAATTGACAGAATTGAGCATAGTTATGAGAATATCTAGGTATGATCATGTATATAGGCATCCTGTCCGAGACAAGTAGACCGACTCCTGCCTGCAACTACTACTATTACTCCACTCATTGACCGCTATCCAGCATGCTTCTAGAGTATTAAGTTAAAAACAGAGTAACACCTTAAGCAAGATGACATGATGTAGAGGGATAGTTTCATACAATATGATAAAAACCCCATCTTGTTATCCTCGATGGCAACAATATAATACGTGCCTTGCTGCCCCTTCTTCACTAGGAAAGTGTACCGCAAGATCAAACACAAAGCTAAGCACTTCTCCCATGGCAAGAAAAACCAATCTAGTAGGCCAAACCAAACTGATAATTCGAAGAGACTTGAAAAGATAACCAATCATACATAAAAGAATTCAGAGAAGATTCAAATATTATTCATAGATAGACTGGATCATAAACCCACAATTCATCGGTCTCAACAAACACACCGCAAAAAGAATATTACATCGAATAGATCTCCACGAGAGAGAGGGAGAACAATGTGTTGAGATCCAAAAAGAGAGAAGAAGCCATCTAGCTACTAACTATGGACCCGTAGGTCTGAAGTAAACTACTCACACTTCATCGGAGGGGCTTGGATGATGATGTAGAAGCCCTCCGTGATCGATGCCTGTCGGTGTACTAGAGTAGGGGTACCCTAGTATACCGAACTCGTGCACGGGCAGTTGCAGCGCCCCGCGGCAAGGCTTGCCGGGTGACCACCAAGACCCTCCGTGGTTCCCTTGAAGACCATTCAAGAACAAAGTACTCAAACCAAGGCCCCGGCAAGAGGAGCTTGCCGGGAAGGCCAACCAAGGCCCCGGCAAGAGGAGCTTGCCGGGAAGGCCAACCCAGGCCCCGGCAAGAGGATCTTGCCGGGAAGAGACAAGACCCCGGCAAGAGGAGCTTGCCGGGAAGGCCACTCAAGACATACCAAGAAAGCTTGCCGCGACGCGCCCTGCGTCCCGGCAAGGCCCAGTGAGCGACAAGCTCCCAAACACGACAAGACGACGACCGCGGCAAGGAGCTTGCCGCGGGAAACCCCCACCTCGTGCCCGCGCTCCAGCACACCTGCTAACGTGTCGCTCTAGGACTCTCCCAAGCACACGTGGCAGGAGGCCGTCCAGCTAGGGGTGCGCGGTGGCAAGCGGAGATGAAGAGAAGCCCATCGTGGCAAATGGTGGCGCTCCTAACAGTCACTTTTTGCACTGTTTAGGCAACTCAGACATGCATTTAATGCTCCTGTCCCCTGCCGTCAGAGTTAGGTAGGGTGCACTGTATCCACAGTAGCGGTAGCTGCACCTACCGCATCCTTTTCCATTTTTACCCTTCTAGTCTACGTTGCCACCTGTGGGTGACCCCTTGAGAGTATAAAAGGAGGCCCAAGCGCAACGTAGAAGTGGTTCGGCCGGTTCGGCTCATTGGAAAGACCAGAAACACTCCCACGCTCAGTCTGGCAGCGTCCATCGCTCCTGAGCAAGAATTCAATACACACAAACAAGCAGCAGTAGGGTTTTACGCATCCGTGCGGCCCGAAGCTGGGTAAAAAACTGCCCGCGTGTACTGCCTCGATCTGCTCTTTGTTCAACCTCCGCCCTCACCGAATCGAAAGGGGCTCGGTCCGCCAATCCCCATAGGTGCTCGTGGATCAGTTTCCCCGACATCTTTGGCGCGCAAGGTAGGGGGCGCTGAGACAGCTGTTCCGTCCACGTCAAGGCTCAGCTGTTCTTCATCGTCATGGCTCCTAAGAAGCAGGCGAGCAAAAGAACGACGCCAGTGCGGCAACAGAAAAGCTAAGTCAAGCGAAACTTTAGATATTTACTTTCTATATAAGGTTATCCGCCTCGGAGATCTTGTTCTTTGTATGGAAAACCTGTGCGCGGAGGAATCAACTCGTAGCTAGTCGCGCCCTTACTTTGTTTCGAGTCCGCTCAACAACTTATGTGAGCTGCGACTAGTTGCGACAAGGTTTGTTGTCGGTAGCGGCACCGCCAGCAGGCTGCTGACGTCCCGCACTCAGCACACGCGGCTAAGGTGCCTGCGCCGACAAGTTCCCTAAAAGCATAGGGAACGTACAAAGAGAGGTCAAACAGGAAGATAGCATGCACTATTTATTTGAGATTTCTGCATAGACCTGTATGCCAAGGAGCCTTCTCGGGGCTAGTTGCGCTCCATGTTGCCTCGAGTCCGCTCGGCAACTTGTGCGGTTGCGCTAGAACCAAGAAGGTAAACCTTTCCGGAGGCGATGTTCCCGAATAGCCGCTAAGGGCCCGTTCCCTCAAGCGTTGCTGGCTGGATCATACGCACCAGAAAGCATTCCAGCAGGCATAGGGAATATGTAGCAGAAGTCAAAATTTGCAAGTGAGTTAAGTGCACTTCAGATGCTAATCACTTGTCATGTTTTAAACACAGTTATGGCCCGGGGGCTGGCAACGCCCTTAGGACCAATCTTTTTGGTGTCAAGAACGACAAAGTTCTTTGCCATAAGCCTTTCCGGCAACGATCTTGCCGGGAGCCGGTGTCGAGAACGACGAAGTTCTTCGCCATAAGCCTTTCCGGCAACGATCTTGCCGGGAGCCGGTGTCGAGAACGACGAAGTTCTTCGCCATAAGCCTTTCCGGCAACGATCTTGCCGGGAGCCGGTGTCAAGAACGACGAAGTTCTTCGCCATAAGCCTTTCCGGCAACGATCTTGCCGGGAGCCAGTGTCAAGAACGACGAAGTTCTTCGCCATAAGCCTTTCCGGCAACGATCTTGCCGGGAGCCAGTGTCAAGAACGACGAAGTTCTTCGCCATAAGCCTTTTCGGCAACGATCTTGCCGGGAGCCGGTGTCAAGAACGACGAAGTTCTTCGCCATAAGCCTTCTCGGCAACAAGCTTGCCGGAAGCCGGCATCGAGAACGTCAAAGTTCTCTGCTGAAGATAAAAGCCTTCCTAGCAACAAGCTTGCCGGAAGCCGGCATCGAGAACGTCAAAGTTCTCTGCTGAAGATAAAAGCCTTCCTGGCAACAAGCTTGCCGGAAGCCGGCATCGAGAACGTCAAAGTTCTCTGCTGAAGATAAAAGTCTTCCTGGAAACAAGCTTGCCGGAAGCC
Organism: Triticum dicoccoides; assembly: GCF_002162155.2. Classification (NCBI taxonomy): domain Eukaryota; kingdom Viridiplantae; phylum Streptophyta; class Magnoliopsida; order Poales; family Poaceae; genus Triticum; species Triticum dicoccoides. The sequence goes on from NC_041388.1 coordinate 543,143,749, forward strand.
GGCATCGAGAACGTCAAAGTTCTCTGCTGAAGATAAAAGCCCTCCTGGCAACAAGCTTGCCGGAAGCCGGCATCGAGAACGTCAAAGTTCTCTACCGAAGATAAAAGCCTTCCTGGCGACAAGCTTGCCGGAAGCCGGCATCGAGAACGTCCAAGTTCTCTGCCGGAGATAAAAGCCTTCTCGGCAACAAACTTGCCGGAAGCCGGCATCGAGAACGTCAAAGTTCTCTGCTGAAGATAAAAGCTTTCCCGGCAAGCCAGTATCGCTGGGGGCTGCGAGTGCCAAGAATCGTCCACGGCAAACCAGAGTTGCCGGGGGCTGCAATATCAGATAAGTCTTTTATGCCTCATCATGCATCCTCTTATGGACTGGGGAATGCGAAACCACGTTTCTTCCTGAAAACTGTCGAGCTCCCTCAACCCTAGGCCCTGGGGCTCGTTCTCGGGGCCATGTTTGGTCGTAGTCGCGGCAGCAAAGGGATGAAACGAGGAGACCGCACCCACCTCGTTCCTGCCTCCGTCAAAGACATGAGAAAGGTCGAGCGACGTGGAAAGGCGGCAGGGCCTGTTGCCGGGAGATGAAATGTCTGTCCGAGGGATACCAAGGATTTGCTCCTTAGCGTGAGTTCAACTCGCGAGACAAATAACCCGGCAAGCATCCCCTTTTCATTAAAAAAACATCCCACTCAGGTACAGTCCATTGAGGATGAAAAACATGAAAGAGAGGATTACAAATTTTAGATACAGCTAAGGCCCGAAGGCTTACAAATTAAAAAGATAAGATGCCCGTAATCCCTTTCCTGTCCTTCTCTTCAGGAGGCAGGTCAAGGAGGCGAAAAGGGCGAAAGGAGCGCCTAGGCGAGCTACGGGTGCCAGAATACACCAAGAGAACATCCCGGGGGCCGTCCGAAGGCTGGACGGCGATGGTGGCGCTGGAAGCGGGGCTCGAAGACGGGGCGGCAGGACGTCAGCACGCTGTCGAGGGCACCACGCCCTCGTACCCCGACCTGACAGCCTTGTCGCCAGCCCTCTTCCCCTTCTGCAGCCTCCCTACGCCAGCCGCCCAAGGAGACGACCCCGGGGAGTTCAAGGAGCCGGCGACACGGATGATGGGGTCGCCGGTGCCGCGCGAAGCGGTGCCCGACGCCTAGTCGGACCCGCCGCCCGCTATCCTCATCGTCGCTGTCGCTCTCCTCCTCGTCACTCTCGCTCGAGGAGGAGTCTTCGCTATCGGAGGAGCTGTCCACGCAGCACTTCGCCCGAGTGCCGAAGCACCCGAAGACCTTGACGGAGAGGAGATCGCCCTCCATCAACTTAAAATGGAGGGTAAACCCCTCCATCAGGCTATGGATACGGGCGATCGTCTTCCACCCTCGATCAAGATACATCACATTAGGGGCTGGGAATACAACGCGGACTCGCGTGCCGCTGATCCCACAGCCGCTCATGTGCGGTCTCAGCGTCTCGGGCGGGTCCAACTCCATCGCGCTCGCAAACGGAGCTGGAAGCCGGAGGCGACGACGAGGCGCCCAGCGCAGCTTGACGAAGAACTCGCAAGGGTCGTCCCCTATATGGACCACCGTGGGGGGAGGAGCCGCCGGCGGAGGCGAAGCTGGCGCGCCGCCCCGCCCGCCTCTTCCCCGAGCGCCTCGACCTCGTCCTCGACCTCGTCCGCGACCTCGCCCCCTCCCTCTTCCCCTTGTGGCTGGCTCTGCCACCACGAGCGCGGGAGAGGGAGAGATGTGCTGTCTGGGGCGACCCTCGCTGCCACCGATGAAGGGCCTGGGTTCCCTTTCTCCATGGCGGATGAGAGAAAGGGGAGCAGGAGCTGAAGAAAGGAGGAGATGAGAGAGTGCGGGTTTCTGTGATCCCCTCCCGCTCTTTATAAAGGAGCGAGGTGGGGGCTCGACCGCCCCGCTCAGCGAATCAAGGCACGGGAAGAGCAGGGAGTCGGGGCGAACCCGCTGCCTCTGCTCACGACGGCCCAGTTTCCCACCTCCACCATCCACGACCCCAAGCGCATGGAAGCCGCGTGGCGGGGATGCAGAACTAGGGCGACGGATGAGGCAGCCTCGCTCCGCCCCGTGATCGCGGGGAGTGGGCGTCCCAAAAACCGCGCACCGGCCCCGTCCAGTAAATGCATCACGGCCCCACACCTACCTCCGTTTAGGGAGGAGGGCGTGAACCGTCCCCATCACTATGGCCTGGCGCATGCTTGAGGGGCTTAGCCCCGTGCACGCCGCCCGCGTCACCCATGATGCCGCGTTTAACGCGTGCCGTTCTGGGCGTGTGCGGTGGGAGCGGAGAGATATGCGGCGTGACCTAGGCTGCGCGTGCCCGTGCACTATTTTGGGCCTGGCCCAACAGCGCTCGGCACCGTGTATGGCCCAAGCCCGGGGGCTCCTGTCGGTGTACTAGAGTAGGGGTACCCTAGTATCCCGAACTCGTGCACGGGCAGTTGCAGCGCCCCGCGGCAAGGCTTGCCGGGTGACCGCCAAGACCCTCCGTGGTTCCCTTGAAGACCATTCAAGAACAACGTACTCAAACCAAGGCCCTGGCAAGAGGAGCTTGCCGGGAAGGCCAACCAAGGCCCCGGCAAGAGGAGCTTGCCGGGAAGGCCAACCCAGGCCCTGGCAAGAGGATCTTGCCGGGAAGAGACAAGACCCCGGCAAGAGGAGCTTGCCGGGAAGGCCACTCAAGGCATACCAAGAAAGCTTGCCGCGACGCGCCCTACGTCCCGGCAAGGCCCGGTGAGCAACAAGCTCCCAAACACGACAAGACGACGACTGCGGCAAGGAGCTTGCCGCGGGAAACCCCCACCTCGTGCCCGCGCTCCAGCACACCTGCTAACGTGTCACTCTAGGACTCTCCCAAGCACACGTGGCAGGAGGCCGTGCAGCTAGGGGTGCGCGGTGGCAAGCGGAGATGAAGAGAAGCCCATCGTGGCAAACGGTGGCGCTCCTAACGGTCACTTTTTGCACTGTTTAGGCAACTCAGACAGGCATTTAATGCCCTTGTCACCTGCCGTCAGAGTTAGGTAGGGTGCACTGTATCCACAGTAGCGGTAGCTGCACCTACCGCATCCTTTTCTATTTTTACCCTTCTAGTCTACGTTGCCACCTGTGGGTGACCCCTTGAGAGTATAAAAGGAGGCCCAAGCGCAACGTAGAAGGGGTTCGGCCGGTTCGGCTCATTGGAAAGACCAGAAACACTCCCACGCTCAGTCCGGCAGCGTCCATCGCTCCTGAGCAAGAATTCAATACACACAAACAAGCAGCAGTAGGGTTTTACGCATCCGTGCGGCCCGAAGCTGGGTAAAAAACTGCCCGCGTGTACTGCCTCGATCCGCTCTTTGTTCAACCTCCGCCCTCACCGAATCGAAAGTGGCTCGGTCCGCCGATCCCCATAGGTGCTCGTGGATCAGTTTCCCCGACAATGCCCCCTCCGACGGAGCTCCAAAATAGGCCCCAAGATGGGATCTCGTGGATACAGAAAGTTGCGGCGGTGGAATTAGGTTTTTGGCTTCGTATCTGATTGTTTGGGGGTACGTAGGTATATATAGGAGGAAGGAGTACATCGGTGGAGCTTCGAGGGGCCCACGAGGCAGGGGGCACGCCCTAGGGGGGGCGCCCTCCACCCTCGTGACCGCCTCATGGCTTTCTTGACGGAGGTTCCAAGTCTCCTGGGTCTTATCTGATGAGAAAATCGCGTTCCCGAAGTTTTCGTTGCGTTTGGACTCCGTTTGATATTCTGTTTCTCCGAAACACTGAAATAGGCAAAAAAACAGCAATTCCGGGCTGGGCCTCCGGTTAATAGGTTAGTCCCAAAAATAATATAAAAGTGGAAAATAAAGCCCAATATAGTCCAAAACAGTAGGTAATATAGCATGGAGCAATCTAAAATTATAGATACGTTGGAGACGTATCATAATGCTATATTTATGTATTGTGTGAAGTGGCGATTGTAAGCCAACTCTTTATCCCTTATTCAGTGCATGTGATGTGTAAAGATTACCCCTCTTGCGACATGCCTACTATGCGGCTATGCCTCTAAGTCGTGCTCTGACACGTGGGAGATATAGCCGCATCGTGGGTGTTACACTTGCGGTCTCCTGTGGCTGGCCGGTTCATCATATGGATGTCTCCAAGGCCATCCTTCCCGGCCATCTGGAGGAGCAGGTTTACTGTGAGCAGCCCACCGGCTTCGTCAACGCCTCTCTTCTTGGGCACATGTGTTTGCTGTCCCGGCCTCTCTATGGTCTCAAGCAAGCACCTCGCGCCTGGTACCAGCGTATCGCCGAGTTCCTTCAGACACTGGGCTTCAGTGTTACTCGCTCAGATGCCTTGTTGTTTGTATATCATCGCGGTGACGCGACTGCATATTTACACCTCTACATCGATGACATCATCTTGACGGCCTCCTCCGCAGCCCTTCTTCAACAGATTACTCTCCGACTGCGTGATGAGTTTGCTATCAAGGACATGGGAGCTCTCCATTATTTCCTTGGCATTGAGATTGTTCGGCGACCCGACGACTTCTTTCTTCATCGGCAGAAGTATGCGCATGAGCTACTTGAGCGTGCCAGCATGCTCAATTGTCACCCTGTCGCTACTCCTGTTGACACGAAGGCCAAGGTTTCTGCTCTCGAGGGCTTACCCGTGTCAGATGCTCCGTTCTATCAGTCCATCGTTGGTTCTCTTCAGTATCTGACTCTCACCCGGCCGGATCTACAGTATGCTGTTCAACAGGTGTGTCTTCATATGCACGTCCCTCATGACTCCCATTGGACACTCGTGAAACGGATTCTCTGATACATCCATGGCACGATGTCTCTTGGACTCACTCTCACGGCATCCACTGCTCTAGAGATGGTGGCTTATTCTGATGCGGACTGGGCTGGCTGCCCTGACACCCGTCGCTCCACCTCTGGCTACTGCGTCTACCTTGGCCCTTCACTTGTCTCGTGGTCGTCCAAGCGACAATCCATAGTTTCGTGCTCCAGCGCGGAGGCCGAGTAACGACCAATGGCTAACGCCGTCGCGGAGTGTACCTGGCTACGGCAACTACTTTAGGAGTTGCATCATGATGTCTCCCAGACTACGGTTGTCTACTGTGACAATGTCTCTGCGGTGTACCTTTCCACCAACCCCGTTCATCATCACCGTACTAAGCACATTGAGCTGAACATTCACTTTGTGCATGAGCAGGTGGCCCTTGGACGCATTCGGGTCCTCCATGTCCCGACCGCACAATAGTTTGCCGATGTGATGACTAAGGGTCTGCCTACTTCCACCTTCGAGGAGTTTTGTTCCAGTCTCTGCGTCTCCGGCGCCGCTTCGACTGCGGGG
>NC_041388.1:543149332-543157991 GCF_002162155.2 Triticum dicoccoides
CACCTCCTAGTTCTCATGTATAGTTGAGATTGTGGCCCCATCCTGTACATCTTATATACGTGCCTGATGCACTGGTCAATGCAATTGTGTTGCACAGCCTATTCCAGTCTTCCACAGTATGCTCTCGTCTTAACAAAGAGACAAGCTGTTGTACACAAGTGGCTATCCAGAGGCATGCATGGCATGTCAACATGTATGTATCAATGAGCCAATGGGCCAATTGACCACTACACACATGCATTAGCTTATGCTTAGTTTTTAGCTAATATGCAGAATGGAATATTCATCCAATTATTTTGGTGAAGCACCCCATGTGTAGTACCCCATGACTTTTTTAGATTATCATATACTCATATAGCTTTACTAAACAATGTTAATTGGGATACAAGATATAAGTGGAGGTTAGGTGAGACAAACATGACGCCCACTCTCCGAAGAAGCCAACACTTTAAGCGGATTATGAGATTCTACATTGCATTCTCTGTGCTCATGACAAAGATAAACATCTTGGAACATAGCCTTCTTCGCCAGGAACTCTATGACAATCACTCCATAAGCACAAGGGTTATCCTCTTCCAAAATTTTCAACATCACGACAATTAGTATCTATGTGCAGCTTTATTAACTTCAGATCAAAGGGAGAGATAGAGCTTCACTGTGTGCAATCATTGCAAGTACAGATGGGTCCATTAGCCCCTCAATATCCACAACCGAAGATCCCAGATAATGGTTGTCCGAGTTCCTGCACACAACACTAAATACACCTTTCCTTCCAGCTCGGTCGATAACACTGTGAACATCGACTTCAACAATTTCCACAACAAGAGCCTTCCACATTGTGCGAACAGGTCGAGTACCGCAGACCATAACCTTGCCCTTCTTCTCCGGTATCATCTCAAGACCAGCCAGGAAACATAGAATGCAAGCGAAAGTCCACAAGGGACTCTAAAAATCTTGGCCCGTTCTCTCAGAGATTCGTCATTCTAGCTTGTTGCCATCCTCTCATAATTGTTTTGATCATGAGAATTCTTTTCACCTAGCCGGAGTAATTCAGGAGTCTTTCTAGTTTGTTTCTCCGGAGCCCATCATTTCAAAAGATTTATTAATTCTCAGCCTTTAGTTATCATTCTCTAATCCTACCGGTGCATCGTTCAAGAGATCTCTAATCGGCTCATGATCTCTTCGTTCTCATGGGTCTAAATTCTCTCAAGCATCTTCATTCATTTGCTAATTCTTCCCGTTGTCTTTCTTATCTTTTCTTTGTTCATTTTTAATTCTTACGGTGGTTCATTCAAGAGTTTTTCTTCCTTCGTGTATCATATCTATGCATTCGTGCTTTCCAAATTCTACCGGTGGTTCTTTGAAGACCTTCTCAAGTTGGCGCTATATCTATCTTAATCTTTTCTACGAGAATAAGTAATATGTTGAATCCATTGATTGTCATCAATTTAATTGGTGAAGGATAAGCATAATGTAATTCTAATTCTTGTTTTATCCAAGTGGTTAATTCCCTATTCCGGAGGTTCATCAAAATTCTTGATCTCAATTGTTTCATCCTATTTTTTCTTCCCGGAGTTCCAAGCTCTAATTATCATGGTGATCCATCTAAATCATTACAAGGTTTCACTTTGTGTTTTCAACTTCTCTTTCTTTTCATTATCTTTTGTTTACCGGAGTTCTTCTTGAAGGTTCTACATGATGGTTCATCAAGGATTTATATTCCTTCTCGAAACGTTCATCAACTTTCTTTTCAGAGGAGCTCAAGTTTTCTTCATCTTGCAATCCGGAGTTCAATATTTCTTCCGTATCATTGGAGATGGTATTATGTCATTCTTAATAATTTGAGTTCATGTTTCATAACTCACATGTTGTTATGAATGAGGTATTTTAAATCCATCAACCTATTCGTTGGAATTATCTTGGGTTATATTCCACCTAAAGCTTTCCCTAAGGATTGTTGCTATCTATGGTGATTATAAATGATCCAATGTCTTCTTTTATCCTTCCGGTGAAATAAGTTTCTCGTCTCCTTGTTCATTCCAATTCTTTTCCCGTGAGTGGCAGGTTGTCACCTCATAATTTGAGATGTATTCCATAAGACCATATGAAGCTTATTATTTTCGTTGTTGGTTTTCCAACAACTCCGTTCTAGCTTTTGTTGTGAGCGTGCTCTCTCAAGACCTTGTTTCCCTTCGTTTCACTCCATTCCATTCTTACTTTTGTTCCGGAGGCATTGTGATGTTCATCTTTTCAACCCATCATCTCGTGTTGTCAAAGATCATGTTCTTTTCATGCCTTTCCTTTTAACCGGAGTGTTGTGTCCTCTTTTCAAGTATCCTCTCATCTTGTCAAGTTCAATTCCTACCATTTACAGGCGGAGTGCTGTCCAAATTATATCACTCTTATTCCTTCCCTATCTTGTTTAACCGGAGTATTGTGCCCCTTTGTTCAAGTTCTTTTCGCCTTAACAAGCCTTGCATCTCTTTTCAACCGGAGTGCTGCCCGAATTTGGTCTTCCTTGATCCCCTTCCTTAACCGGAGTGTGTTCAATATATATCTTCCCTTCAACCTCAAGGTTTTTCACAATGTTCTTTGTCCCTCTTTTCTAACGGAGTGTTTTCAAATTTGTCATCTCCGTTATTCTTTTTCTCTAAATGGCTTAACCTTTTCAAGGTTCTTTGGTCTCACTCGTTTGTCAAAGAAGCAACTTAGTTTTACCTCTTCTCTTTCTCTTCCGTTTTTCGCTCCGGTGCCATTCTAGATCTCGGGACGAGATCCTCTCGTAGTGGTGGAGTGTTGTAACGCCTCGAGACCGATGTACCAGTTGTCGTCCAGTTATTCGTCGTCGTTGCCATGTCATGCGCTTGCGTGTTGCATCTTGTCATGTCATCATGTGCATTGCATCATCATGTTTTTCAAAACTTGCATCCGTCCGGGTCTCCCCGTTCCTTCCGTTGTCCGTTCTGAGTCCAACCACACTTGCACGCGCCCGCGGCATGTCCAAAATAGTATTTTATAAGTGGCCGGAAAATGTCCTCGGAATGGGTTGAAAGTTGGCATGTGGTCTTATTATGGTGTGGTCAGAGCGCCTGTCAAGTTTCGTCGCATTCGGAGCTCGTTTGATAGCCCAACCGTTATATATATAGCGGCACCATTGTCGGTATTTTCGTCGGACGTTTTCGGTCTTCGGAAACCCGTGTTGGGCTGTAGTTCTTTTCTCTCCTCTCAGTCCATGGACCTCTACACAGCCCTTCTAGCCCATCTACCTAACCCCCTCCGCTCCGGAACGTCCGATTGCGATCGAACGGTTCCCAAACGGGTTAAAACCCCCCTCTCCTAGCCCCTGCCTATAAATGGACGCCCTACCCTTCCATTTTTGAAAAGCCTAGCCCCTCCTCCTCGTTTTTCCGCAGCCACCCTCTCCATCGCTGCCACTTGTCGCGCCCCCATCAGCCAGCCCGCCGCCCGCGACGCGCGCAGCCAATCATGCGCTGCCACGTCGCGCCCAGCGCCTCCACCAGCCCCACAGCCCGCCTGGCCCAACCGAGGCCCGCCCGGGCCAGATCCCCTTTGCTCGCAACCGCTAAGGCTGCTCTTCCCCGCCGCGCCGGTGAGTCCGCCTGCCTGCGGCCGTCGTTGGAGCCGTCGGTCGTTGCCGCCCCAGGTCATCAATGCCGCCGCCCGGCCCTCGATTCCACTCTGCTCCTTCTCCTCACTAGCTCTCTCCCTCCCTCTGTTGCCGCAGGGAACCACCGGCGTCATTTGGAGCTTCCGCTGCCGCCGTCGATCATCGATGGGCACGCCGACCCCGGATCCGGCCACTACGGCCTCCTCCCCGCTGGATCCGAGGGATCCCGTCCTTCTCGCTTCGTCCCATTGCCGGAGTCTGCAAGCCGCCGCCGCTCGTCCTCGTCGGGAGGAGGACGACGCCATCTACGTCGCTGGCCTCGTCCACGCAGGCAGGCTGAGTCCCCGTGAGGCCCGGCCCATCTCCACTCCAGCCCGCAGAGAAGAACAGCTTCGCGGATCAAATGCCTAGCCGGCCCAGTTGCAGGGTTCCAAGCCCAGCTCCAGGCCGGCTTGCCTCTTGCGCGCCTGGGCCGCAACCGCGCTCCGGGCCGCTTCGGCGCTAAGGCCTCCTTCTCAGGCCCAGTGCCTTTCTCACTGTGCCAAAGGCCTCGAATGCCCACTGTGAGCAGCGCCCCCAGCACTTCCAGTTTCAGCCCGTTTCATATTTTTTTCTGCCTGGCGAATTTAGTTATTTTTCCAGAGAACGCAGTTTTGCAGAAAAAGCCCTCATACATCATGCATATTGTAACTCACAAACGATGCATCATATTAAAATAAACTTAATATGAAAAATGCTTAGAATTGCATCTAGTTTCATAATATGTCTTTTTCATCCATGTTTAAAATGTTTAAAATGATGTTTGGTTAAATTTACTCCTATGCCATGTTAAAATGCTTTAATTTATAACTAAATAACCGTAACTCTGAATTTAATAAACTTTATATGTAAATGGGGTGGAATTTTGCCTAGTTTAACATGGTCTACTTGTTTTGCATGTTTATTAACTCTAAAATTGCGTTTAGGGCAGAACCGCACCAAATCAAAAATATGCTATGGGGATTTACCGGAATTGTTGTTCGTTGCTTCCGGCCTCATTTAAACTTGACTAGATAGGTAGTTTTACTTTGCTTCACCCTCTTGCCATGTTAACAACATTTAATCTTGTTGGTTACCTAAATGAGAGAGAACTAAATAAGTCATGTGGTTTTTCGTCAATACGCAACGGAGTTGCATATTGAGATCCACTTAATTTGTAGTATTGCTTGTGCATTTTGCCATGCCTCATTAAACGGGACATGCATCATACTTGGTTGTGCATCATGCTATGTTGATGTGGTGGTTGTTTACTATGTTGTGTGTTACTTTTTGGTGTTTGCTTCTTCGGGTGGATCCGGTAACATCGTGCTTGTGAGGAACCGTTCGTCTACGTCCGTTTGTCTTCTTCATGGACTCGTTCTTCTTCCTTGCGGGATTTCAGGCAAGATGACCATACCCTCGAAATCACTTCTATCTTTGCTTGCTTAGTTGCCCGCTCTTTTGCTATGCCTATGCTGCGATACCTACCACTTGCTTATCATGCCTCCCATATTGTTAAGCCAAGCCTCTAACCCACCTTGTCCTAGCAAACCGTTGATTGGCTATGTTACCGCTTTGCTCAGCCCCTCTTATAGCGTTGTTAGTTGCAGGTGAAGATTGAAGTTTGTTCCTTGTTGGAACATGGGGATCGTTCGTTGTTGGAACATGTTTACTTGTTGGGATATCACAATATATCTTATTTAATTAATGCGTCTATATACTTGGTAAAGGGTGTAAGGCTCGGCCTTATGCCTGGTGTTTTGTTCCACTCTTGCCGCCCTAGTTTCCGTCATATCGGTGTTATGTTCCCAGATTTTGCGTTCCTTACGCGGTTGGGTAATAATGGGAACCCCTTGGCAGTTTGCCTTAAGTAAAGCTCTTCCAGCAATGCCCAACATTATTTTACCATTTGCCACCTAGCCTTTTCTTTTTCCTTGGGAGTCGCGCTCCTGAGGGTCATCATTATTTTACCCCCCCGGGCCAGTGCTCCTCTGAGTGTTGGTCCAACTGAGAGATGTCCGGGGCTACCAGGGGCAACTCTGGGCTGGCCTACCCGACGTCTGGCTCATCTGAGTGTGCCCTGGGAAAGAGATATGTGCAGCTCCTATCGGGATTTGTCGGCACATTCGGGCGGTGTTGCTGGTTTAGTTTTACCCTGTCGAAATGTCTTGTTGTACCGGGATACCGAGTCTGCTCGGAATGTCTCGGGAGGAGGTCTATTCCTTTGTTGATCGTGAGAGCTTGTGATGGGCTAAGTTGGGACACCCCTGCAGGGATTTGAACTTTCAAAAGCCGTGCCCGCGGTTATGGGCAGATGGGAATTTGTTAATGTCCGGTTGTAGATAACTTGAACCTTAACTTAATTAAAATGCATCAACCGTGTGTGTTACCGTGATGGTCTCTTTCCGGCGGAGTCCGGGAAGTGAACACGGTGTTGGAGTTATGGTTGACGTAGGTTGTTCTAGGATCACTTCTTGATCATAGTTTCTCGATCGTGCTTTGCCTTCTCTTCTCGCTCTCTTTTGCGTATGTTTAGCCACCTTATATGCTACTCACTTGCTGCAGCTCCACCTCATACCCTTACCTTACCCATAAGCTTAAATAGTCTTGATCGCGAGGGTGCGAGATTGCTGAGTCCCTGTGGCTCACAGATACTTCCAAAACCAGTTTGCAGGTGCCGATGAGTCCGTGCAGATGACGCAACCAAGCTCAGGAGGAGCTCGATGAAAATCTTGTCCTTTGCGTAGCTTCGTTCTAGTTGATCAGTAGTGGAGCCCAGTTGGGGTCGATCGGGGACCTTTGTCGCATTTGGGGTTCTTCTTTTATTTTGGCTCCGTAGTCGGGCCCTGATTGTATTTGGTTGTTGTAATGCTTTATTCATGTATTGTGTGAAGTGGCGATTGTAAGCCAACTATGTATCTTTTTCCCTTATGTATTACATGGGTTGTGTGAAGATTACCTCATTTGCGACATTGCTTTCAATGCGGTTATGCCTCTAAGTCGTGCTTCGACACGTGGGAGATATAGCCGCATCGAGGGCGTTACATAAGCTCTTCAAAGTTGTTCTGGAACGGAGTCCTAGATAGGATAATTCACTTTTTGGTACAAAGTTCAGCAAGAGCCTTCCGAATATCGCTATTTGGAAGGCCTTTGCTGAATTCGTACCAAAAGGCGGATTATCCTATCCGGGACTCCATTCCAGAACAACTTTGCAGAACTTCGTACCAACATGCCCTGGTTACTTCTGGCTAATGATGAAGGCATGGATTTCTTCAATACATTGACACTAGGAAACCTCTCTCGACCCCTCGGCGATCCTCGACCCCTCGAACCCTCGACGACCCTGGAACCCTCGACCCCTCGGCGATCCTATTCTTCCTCTCATGTCCGAGAGGATCACCGAGGGGTCGGGAGGTTGCGTAGTGTCAAAGGATTCAACAAAACCATGTCTTCATCATTAGGCGAAAGTAACATGTGCATGATGGTACGAAGCTCTTCAAAGTTGTTCTGGAACGGAGTCCCAGATAGGATAATTCGCTTTTTGGTACAAAGTTCAGCAAGAGCCTTCCGAATATCGCTATTTGGAAGGCCTTTGCTGAATTCGTACCAAAAGGTGGATTATCCTATCCGGGACTCCATTCCAGAACAACTTTGCAGAACTTCGTACCAACGTGCCCTGGTTACTTTCGGCTAATGATGAAGGCATGGATTTCTTCAATACTTTGACACTAGGAAACCTCTCTCGACCCCTCAGCGATCCTCAACCCCTCGAACCCTCGACAACGCTGGAACCCTCGACCCCTAGACGACCCTGGAACCCTCGACCCTCGACCCTATAGAACCCTCGAACCCTCGACCCTGAAACCCTCGAACCTTGATCCCTTAACGACCCTCGACCCTCTACCCTAGTTCCCGACCCTCGACCCCTCGGCGATCCTCGACACCCTCGTTCCCGATAAAAATTAAGAAGAAGAAGAAGAAGAAGAAGAAGAAGAAGAAGAAGAAGAAGAAGAAGAAGAAGAAGAAGAAAGAGGAGAAGAAGAAAGGAATAGCTAGAGGAGAAGATCGAAGAAAAAAAAGAAGAAAAAAGAGGAGAAGAAGAAAGGAATAGTGGAGAAGAAGAGAAAATAGAATATATTCTATTTTCTCTTCTTCTCCACTATTCCTTTCTTCTTCTCCTCTTCTTTTTCTTCTTTTTTCGTCTTCTTATTTATTTCTCCTCTTCTTCCTCTCCTCTTCTTCTTCTTATTTAGTTCTCTCGACCCCTCGTCCCTCTCTCATGTTGTCGGGGAGGGGGTATATCGACCTCCGCTCATGTTGAAATTATCGGGGAGGGGGTATATCGACCCCCACCCCCTCATCATGCATATATAGCTACCACATACATATATACATTGAAAAAATTACATATATGCAACAAAAACATTAATACACATATGAACAAAAAAAATACATATATGAACAAAAACATGCTGTGAACAAAAACATTAATGTAATAAATCTAATAAGAAATTAATCTAATAAAAAACATGCTCTGAACTTACATATAGCCACATACATACAAATATACATTATATATATATGAACAAAAAATTAATCTAATACAAAATCAAAACAGAGCCGGACCGGCGCGGCGGCTCACAGCGGGGGCTTCTGGCGATGGCGACGGCGGGGGAGGCAAGGGCGCCGGCGGGCGGGGGCGGGCCGCGGGAAGGGGCTACGGTGCGGGGCAGGGGCCGGTGCGGCGACGACGTGGTCGGCGGCAGGGGCGGCGCGACAACGACACCGGAGGCAGGGGCGGCGCGGCGACGGTGTCGGAGGTAGGGGCGCCACGGCGACGGCGTCGGGGGCAGGGGCGGCGCGGCGACGGCGTCGGAGGCAGGGGCGATGATGGCGACGGCGACGAGGAGCAGCGCTGGGGCGTCGGGCACGAACTGACGGTGAAGTTGTGAAATTTTCACAAGTCCAACTTATATACCGACAGCATTGGTCTCGGTTCGTGGCACTAACCGG
>NC_041388.1:543158300-543186499 GCF_002162155.2 Triticum dicoccoides
AAGGATGGCATTAGTCCCGGGTCGTAGCACCAACCGGGACTAATGCCCCCCTTTAGTCCCGGTTGGTGCCACCAACCGGGACCAAAGGCCTGTGCTGCCCCGAACCCAAATATTTAGTCCCACCTCGCTAGTTGAGAGGGAGGCGCACCTGTTTATAAGGTGCGGTGCGCCTTCCCTCACGAGCTCCTCTCTAAAGCAGGCTTTCGGGCCTAACACTGCAATCTGTGCCTGTGGGCCTACTGGGCCTCCCGCGGGCCTGAATCCTGGCCCATGGTAGGGTTTCTAGTCGTATTCAGGCCGTGGGGGCCCAGTAGGTGGCACTTTTTTTGTTTTTTTGTTTTTTTGTTTCTACTTAGAACTAAATACTTATAGTTTTGTAGTGTTTTCTTTTTTATTTTAGGTCACAAAAATTATAAACTTTCTGTTAGTGCCATTTGTTTTAAAATTTGAATAGTTTAAATTTGATTTTTTTTAAATTTGTGTGAATCACTAGTTTATGAATAACTTTACTATAAAAATTGATTTTTGAGTCAATCTTTTTCCTGCTATTTAATATTACTGTGTTTTATCATTATACTCAATTTGGTAATTTTAGTTAGTCATAACAAATATTATAGGGGTGAGCCCTATTTTTTTTCCAGTTTTTTAGTTTTGTTTTCTCCATTATTTATTTCCTTTTGTTTTTTTCTTTATTTTTAAATTCTTTTTGCTTTTAGTTTTAGAAAAATTATAAACTTCCTGATAGTGCCATTTGTTTTCAAATTTGAAAACACTTTTTTAGTTTTTTTGTTTTCTTTGTTGCTTTATTTATTTTATTTTGTTTCTACTTACAACAAAATACTTATTATTGCTATTTTTATTTTTTTCCAGTTTTTTTGTTTTGTTTTCTGTATTATTTATTTTCTTTTGTTTTTTGCTTTATTTTTTAATTCTTTTTGCTTTTAGGTCAGCAAAATTATAAACTTTCTGTTAGTGCCATTACTTTTAGAAAAAATATAAACTTTGTGTTAGTGCCATTAGTTTTCAAATTTGAATAGTTTAAATTTGAACATAGATGCACCTATAGAGAAAATTCGACCTAAATTCATAGTTTTCAAATGAACTCTGAAAAAGTTGGCATAGCATACTCGTCTATTACAAATTTGGCATGGTATCATCATAATAGTTACGGGAGAAAGTCTTCACTTTTTCTTCGCTTGTGTCATTTGCTTATTGCGCCGTAACCATGGATAATCTTCATTGTTTATCAGGATGCTTGGGTCAGCCTTGACATTGAAGGGAGGAATTTCATGAAACTTTTCATAATCTTCAGACATGTCTGTCTTGCCGTCCACTCCCAGGATGTCCCTTTTTCCTGAAAGAACTATGTGGCGCTTTGGCTCATCGTATGATGTATTTGCTTCCTTATCTTTTCTTTTTCTCGGTTTGGTAGACATGTCCTTCACATAGATAACCTGTGCCACATCATTGGCTAGGACGAACGGTTCGTCAGTGTACCCAAGATTTTTCAGATCCACTGTTGTCATTCCGTACTGTGGGTCTACCTGTACCCCGCCGCCTAACAGATTGACCCATTTGCACTTAAACAAAGGGACCTTAAAATTAGGTCCGTAGTCAAGTTCCCATATGTCCACTATGTAACCATAATATGTATCCTTTCCGCTCTCGGTTGCTGCATCAAAGCGGACACCGCTGTTTTGGTTGGTGCTCTTTTGATCTTAGGCGATCGTGTAAAATGTATTCCCATTAATCTCGTATCCTTTGTAAGTCAATAAAGTCAAAGATGGTCCCCTGGACAACAAGTACAACTCATCACAAACAGTGTTGTCACCTCTGAGACGTGTTTCCAGCCAACTGCTAAAAGTCCTGATGTGTTCACATGTAATCCAGTCGTCGCACTGCTCCGGGTGTTTGGAGCGCAGACTGTTCTTGTGTTCATCGACATACGGGGTCACCAAGGTAGAGTTCTGTAGAACTGTGTAGTGTGCTTGAGACCAAGAATATTCGTCCCTGCATATTATTGAGTCTCTTCCAAGAGTGCCTTTTCCAGTCAGTCTCCCCTCATACCGCGATTTAGGGAGACCTATCTTGGTAAGGCCAGGAATGAAGTCAACACAAAAACCGATAACATCCTCTGTTTGATGGCCCATGGAGATGCTTCCTTCTGGCCTAGCGCGATTACGGACATATTTCTTTAGGACTCCCATGAACCTCTCAAAGGGGAACATATTGTGTAGAAATACGGGCCCCAGGATGACAATCTCGTTGACTAGATGAACTAGGACGTGCGTCATGATATTGAAGAAGGATGGTGGGAACACCAGCTCGAAACTGACAAGACATTGCGCCACATCACTCCTTAGCCTTGGTACGATTTCTGGATCGATCACCTTCTGAGAGATTGCATTGAGGAATGCACATAGCTTCACAATGGCTAATCGGACGTTTTCCGGTAGAAGCCCCCTCAATGCAACCGGAAGCAGTTGCGTCATAATCACGTGGCAGTCATGAGACTTTAGGTTCTGAAACTTTTTCTCTGGCATATTTATTATTCCCTTTATATTCGACGAGAAGCCAGTCGTTACCTTCATACTGAGCAGGCATTCAAAGAAGATTTCTTTCTCTTCTTTCGTAAGAGCGTAGCTGGCAGGACCTTTATACTGCTTCGGAGGCATGCCGTCTTTTTCGTGGAAATGTTGCAGGTCCTCCCGTGCCTCATGTGTATCTTTTGTCTTCACATACACGCCCAAGAAGCCTAGCAGGTTCACGCAAAGGTTCTTCCTCACGTGCATCACGTCGATTGAGGAGCGGACCTCTAGGTGTTTCCAGTAGGGTAGGTCCCAAAATATAGATTTCTTCTTTCACATGGGTGCGTGTCCCTCAGCGTCATTCGGAACAGCTAGTCCACCGGGACCCTTTCCAAACATTACGTAGTGTAAATCATTGACCATAGCAAGCACGTGATCACCGGTGCGCATGGCGGCTTCTTCCGGTGATCTGTCTCGCCTTTGAAATGCTTGCCTTTCTTTCGACATTGATGGTTGGTCGGAAGAAATCGACGATGGCCCAGGTACACATTCTTCCAGCATTTGTCCAGGTATATACTTTCAGTGTCATCTAAACAGTGCGTGCATGCGTGGTATCCTTTGTTTGTCTGTCCTGAAAGGTTACTGAGAGTGATCGTTGATGGTCACGAACAGCAACGCCTTAAGGTTAAATTCCTCCTGTCTGTGCTCATCCCACGTACGTACACCGTTTCCATTCCAAAGCTGTAAAAGTTCTTCAACTAATGGCCTTAGGTACACATCAATGTCGTTGCCGGGTTGCTTAGGGCCTTGGATGAGAACTGGCATCATAATGAACTTCCGCTTCATGCACATCCAAGGAGGAAGGTTATACATACATAGAGTCACGGGCCAGGTGCTGTGATTGCTGCTCTGCTCCCCAAAAGGATTAATGCCATCTGCGATTAAAGCAAACCATACATTCCTTGGGTCCTTTGCAAACTCATCCCAGTACTTTCTCTCGATTTTTCTCCACTGCGACCCGTCAGCGGGTGCTCTCAACTTCCCATCTTTCTTTCGGTTCTCACTGTGACATCGCATCAACTTGGCATGCTCTTCGTTTTTGAACAGACGTTTCAACCGTGGTATTATAGGAGCATACCACATTACCTTTGCAGGAACCCTCTTCCTAGGGGGCTCGCCATCAACATCACCAGGGTCATCTCGTCTGATCTTATACCGCAATGCACCACATACCGGGCATGCGTTCAGATCCTTGTATGCACCGCGGTAGAGGATGCAGTCATTAGGGCATGCATGTATCTTCTCCACCTCCAATCCTAGAGGGCATACGACCTTCTTTGCTGTGTATGTACTGTAGGGCAATTCGTTATCCTTTGGAAGCTTCTTCTTCAATATTTTCAGTAGCTTCTCAAATCCTTTGTCAGCCACAGCATTCTCTGCCTTCCACTACAGCAATTCCAGTACGGTACCGAGCTTTGTGTTGCCATCTTCGCAATTGGGGTATAACCCTTTTTTGTGATCCTCTAACATGCGATCGAACTTCAGCTTCTCCTTTTGACTAATGCATTGCGTCCTTGCATCGACAATGACCCGGCGGAGATCATCATCATCGGGCACATCGTCTGGTTCCTCTTGATCTTCAGCAGCTTCACCCGTGGCAGCATCATTGGGCACATCGTCTGTT
This sequence comes from Triticum dicoccoides, assembly GCF_002162155.2. NCBI lineage: Eukaryota > Viridiplantae > Streptophyta > Magnoliopsida > Poales > Poaceae > Triticum > Triticum dicoccoides. The sequence continues at coordinate 543,162,513 of NC_041388.1, forward strand.
CCTCTTGATCTTCATCAGCTCCCCCCATTGCAGCAGCATCGTATTCAGAGGGCACATAGTTGTCATTGTACTCTTCTTCTTCACCGTCTTCCATCATAACCCCTATTTCTCTGTGCCTCATCCAAACATTATAGTGTGGCATGAAACCCTTGTAAAGCAGGTGGGAGTGAAGGATTTTTCAGTTAGAGTAAGACCTCGTATTCCCATATTCAGTGCATGGACAACACATAAAACCAGTCTGCTTGTTTGCCTCAGCCGCATCGAGAAACTCATGCATGCCCTTAATGTACTCGCGGGTGTGTCTGTCACCGTACATCCATTGCCGGTTCATCTGCGTGCATTATATATAATTAAGTGTCCAAATTAATAGAAGTTCATCATCACATTAAAACCAAAGTGCATACATAGTTCTCATCTAACAACATATAGCTCTCCAGAGCATCTAATTAATTAAACCATACATTGAAACTATGTAAAACATTTCAATGCGAAAACAAATGCGATCATAATCGCAACCAAGGTAACAATTGATCCAACGGCATAATGATACCAAGCCTCGGTATGAATGGCATATTTTCTAATATTTCTAATCTTCAAGCGCATTGCATCCATCTTGATCTTGTGATCATCGACGACATCCTCAACATGCAACTCCAATATCATCTTCTCCTCCTCAATTTTTTTTATTTTTTCCTTCAACAAATTGTTTTCTTCTTCAACTAAATTTAACCTCTCGACAATAGGGTTGGTTGGCATTTCCGATTCACATACATCCTAGATAAATAAAATCTATGTCACGTTGGTCGGCATATTTTTCATAAACAATAAATGAACCAATAGTTATAAACATAATATACATACCACATCCGAATCATAGACAGGACGAGGGCCGACGGGGGCGGATACCAAAACCATCGCACTATATAAGATGCAATAATAAATGTAAGAAAATGATACAAGTATCTATCTAAACACACAAGTAAGAATATTTTTCCTTTCAGAAAGAAGATAAGAACAAGAGGCTCACCACGGTGGTGACGGTGATGAGATCGGCGCGGGTGATCGACGGCGGTGAAGACGGGGACGGGGCGTGATGGACCGCTAAATCTAGACAAATCTCAAGAAAAATGGAGTTTGGAGGTCGAGCTTCGAGAGGAGAAAGCTTACGTAGTGTGGCTCGGGCATTCCATCGAACACCTCATGTGCATAGGAGGTGAGCTAGAGCACCACAAAGCCCTCTCCCCCTCGGCCAGAAAAAACAGAGCACTGTGCTCTGCTCTTGCGCGAGGGGGTATATATAGGCACCTCATTGGTCCCGGTTGGTGACATGAGCCGGGACTAAAGGGGAGCCTTTGGTCCCGGTTCAAGCCACCAACCGGGACCAATGGTGGTGGGCCAGGAGCGAGGCCCATTAGTCCCGGTTCGTCCCACCAACCGGGACCAAAAGGTCCAGATGAACCGGGACCAATGGCCCACGTGCCCGGCCGACCCCATGGGCTCACGAACCGGGACCAATGCCCACATTGGTCCCGGTTCTAGACTGAACCGGGACTAATGGGCTGACCCGGCCTGAACCAAAGCCCTGTTTTCTACTAGTGTTGCCAAGATACTCGCCAAAATGATGGCCACCTGCCTTGTTCCCCACATGTCATCCCTTGTATCCAATGCTCAAAGTGCCTTCATTAAGAAAAAAAGTATCCATGACAATTTCATGTATGTGCGCAATTTGGCGAGAAAGTTTCATCGCACAAAGACTCCGACCTTGCTATTCAAGCTTGATATCGAGAAAACTTTTGACTCTGTGAAATGGGACTTTCTGATGGATCTGCTAAGGCACCATGGCTTTCCGAGCAGATTTAGAGATTGGATCTGACCTATGTCGTCATTAACCTTCCTAAGGAGTCGTCAGGTACAACATATCCGTGTCGCACGATGATCATCGCATACAGTAGTCAATCTATTCCTATGTAAGGCTTCCAGGAATCACCTGTGTGTATACAAACAATGACAGATTTTTCTCGGGTATATATGTTGAATATGAGTCAAGAAGTTGAGAATATACATTTTGCCATGTTTTTCACTAGCTATCTAGCTAGGCCGGTTGAGGTCGGTCGCCTTTTATAGGTTGATGACTGGAAGGTTGCTACTACCAACCAACATATTTAGGGGCACATATGTACTTCTTCCGTTCTAAAATATAGTACGCCCGCACTTTCTGAGGTTCTACTTTGACCATAAATTTAAACAACGAGATCAACTACAGCGGGAGAATTTTTTTTATAATTGAAAACTTTTTTTTGAATACGAATTCACTGATATAACTTTTGCTCCCGCCGCAGTCAGTCTTATTTGTTAAATTTATGGTCAAAGTTGAAGCACGGGAATAGAGGAAACACTATATTTTGGAACGGAGGAAGTACTCCCTCCTTTCCGGTTTATAGGGCTTATCTCAAAATTTTAGTTTTTTTCCATTTTATAAGACTCAATTTGGTTGTTCCCCATCACAAGTTCAGATTCTAAGCTGCATTAAACCAGTGCATGCAAGTATTAAGAGAAAATTGACCAATGCATGTACTTTATGCATGCATGCATTGCAATTAATGCATTGGTAACCATAATTTTTTGAGAAAAACAAGAGCATTAATTGGGTGCTTTTGCAAACTATAAAAAATATTCCATCACTCATCATCTACCTTGGTTGGTGAGATTTTTGAATTGATCCCTATAACCCAGAAAGGAGGGAGTATGTACTTAGAACGAGCATTACACAACCATATATAGCGAGAAAACTGGTCACAATCCATGGCCATGACAATGTAGTACTCACCACCACCGCACATATATGCATGCTTGCATTTTCATTTCTAGAAGTACATGGGCAGCAACAAAGATTGTATCCTATTGGTCCTATTGGCACAACATGGGAGAACTTTCTGTCTGCAAGACACAAACTAGAAAGGTGTATTACACTCTGACGGTTCTCTCTAGCGATCAAGTTGGGGACACACACACATATGGCTGGGGCCGGTCATGTGTATTTGTGATGGGACTGGGAAGCAGCGGGAAAGATGGAGTGACACACCTGGTCTCTGTGCCTTGAGTTGGTCCAGATTACATCCCTGACTGGATATGTCATCGCAAGATCGGCCAAATCAAGAGGAAGGGAAGTGGCTCAGGAGGCATGCTAAGCTTGTGATGCAGCACATGACGAGGCAAAATTAGGACGACATCCATAGTTTAGTTATGTGCTTGGCAGCACTTGTTATTTTGCAGGGTGTGCATCAGATTGCTCCTGCGACAAATGTCACGATCAAAGGTTTCCCGTCCAAGACGGATTCAAACTGGCTGCTACTCCATGGACAGACGCAACAACAGTTTTGCACAGATGGAAAGTGCCAGCCCGGGCTATAGACGTGGACGTGAGTATGTGTTGAATATATATTGTGTAAGCCTATATTGTGATTTGGGTCCACCTCCTAGTTCTCCTGTATAGTTGAGGTTATGACCCCATCTTGTACATCATATATACATGTCTGGTGCATCGATCAATGCAATTGTGTTGCACAGCCTATTTCAGTCTTCAACATGGTATCTATCGCAGGTCGTTCCTAGACCTAGCCGCTATCATCGCGCCGCCGCCGCTTCCTCCCTTCGCCACCGCCACCCGCTGCCGCTGTCGGTCACCGCCGCCCTCCCACTTGCCGCCGCCACGGCTTCCTCCTCAGCCGCCGCCGCGCCACCCGCCGCCGCCGCGACTTCCTCCTCAGCCGCCGCCGCCGCTCTCCTAAGCTTCCGGACCTCCCTCCCCACCCAGCGCCGCACCTAGCCGCTCCACCCGTGCCGAACCCCAACCCGACCCGCGCCGAACCCTAACCCTAGCCGCCCCACCCGCGCCACGCCTTCCCACTCCCTCCTCATTGCGCCATGAGTTCCTCCTCCTCCACCATCTGCAACCCCTTTGACGGCCCTGATGTCACCCTTGTCCGTGAGCAGGGACGGCTTTTATCACACTAATAAAGAATAAGGTCAGAAATAATCAGAAAGAGATGAGAAAGAAAGAAAGAGAGAGACATAAAAGAGAAAATCAGAAAGCAGGTCATCTCTCATCCAGTCAGAAGTGGAACTAAAGATTCGGATCGCGGGAAATAAACAGAAAGGCGGGAGTGAAGATCTAGTGGGAACATTAGAAGTATCTTCATCAAGAAATATGAAGGAGATCACACGTAGTACTGATGGCAAGCAGCAGATCACACTAGTGCTTGTTGATTCAATCTATCATGCTTACCACAAAACCGGCCAAAAACGAAAGAGATATGGGAATATGCGGCCAAAACGAAAGAGATATGGGAATATGAATTACTTATTCAAGAGACGAAGTCTTAGATTCCGGTACTATTGTACTAGTATTCCTCATATTGATACAGGAACTCTCACTGAACTCTGCGAACGTTTTGATCTGATGTCATGGAAATATTATACGGTCAAAGGTATGATTGCGAAATCAAAGCGATTCCTGTTGATGGATGAAAAAAGCAGGGACAACTTTTATCACACTAATAAAGAATCAAAACACTAGTCGCTAAAGATATACGAGAGTTGCAGCGTTTTATCACGCTATTAGAGGAATACTCATAAGTATGATTGACTAAATCCTATATGAAAAAAAAGTATTCAAGATAAGCCGCAATCAGAAATCCAGAACCGAGAGGTCATAAAAGTCAGCCCAACAGAAACCCAAAGAAAAGAAATCCACTATTTCTCACTATAATTCTCATCCTCTAGTACCAATCAGTACAGAAGTGTAGTGGCACTGACACAAGGATTTGGAATGGAACAATACAACCATACCATCCCATCACAAAACGGTAGGGTAGTACTAACCACACTGTATATGTTGTTATGCTCTAGTTAGCCACGCGAGGGTATACGGAACAACAATACATACCAATAAATCCCAACAAACAGATAGTAATCCACCGCTAAAAAGGGGAAACAAGGAAAAAAACGACACAAAATGAAAGCAGGGACGACTTTTATCACACTAATAAAGAATAAGGTCAAAAATAATCAGAAAGAGATGAGAAAGAAAGAAAGAAAGAGAAATAAAAGAGAGAATCAGAAAGCAGGTCATCTCTCATCCAGTCAGAAGTGGAACTAAAGATTCAGATAGCGGGAAATAAACAGAAAGGCGAGAGTGGAGGTTGGCGGGTCTAAGATCTAGTGGGAACATTAGAGGTATCTTCATGAAGAAATATGAAGGAGATCACACGTAGTACTGACCGCAAGCAGCAGATCACACTATTGCCCATTTATTCTCGAATAATTTTTTTAGGAGGGACAATTTTACATATTTCTGCCAAATCCTTCTATTATTAAGTACGGCTAGTACCATTTTAATGTGTTCCAATTTTTTCGAAAAGGAGAGGTTTGATGCTTCTGAATTCATTGTGTTAATTCCACTTCCTACTCGCAGTATGCTCTTAATGATCCCGGCTCATGATTTAATTGCCATGTATTTAGCTATTGAGCTTCAAAGTTTATGTTTTTGTGTGATCGTATCATCAAAAAGAAAGTCTGAATTTTCCACGGAAGCCAGCTCAAAATATTTGATCTTAGGTGCATTTCCCTCTGGAATATTATTGTTCTGGTATGACCAGACTACTACCAATCAATTTTTTGGAACTTATTTATAGACTTGTAGAGAACCTCTACGTAGTTGTAATTCTAGGGCAATCGATCCACTTTTCCCATAGCCCTAAGGCTGTGTCTCGATCTCCTACGCGGGAAAGATAAGATACGGGAGACGGGGTCCTATGGTATGGGTCTTCGACCCTTGGTCTAATTCCACGATGGAGAGTCGGCGTGGCGTAAAGTGAAGATTGGGGGAAATAGAGAGAAATCCCCATCTGGGGTATTCCGAAGGTGTAACCTAGGCAACGAAAAAGGGGCCCGATACTTCAACTAAAGGAGCGACCTATTGGTTCACCAAACCCCGACCCAGTGTCACACGTTCTCCAGGTCCAAAGGGATCCAGTGCCCAACTACCGTCTCCTCCCGGAATTGTGTTATCGGAGCCGAGCCAGGAATAGCCGTTAGTGGACACCTACCACTTTTCACCGGTTAGAGAGGCCCTCTTTAATACATTAAGAAAATATGTTCATAGGGGCTAGAAAGACTCGGTCATAGGAACTTAGACCACCTACGCGCTGGTAAATGAAAACCACCTCGACCGGATCTACCGGACGAAGAAGGCCACCACATCGAAAGAATTAACACGCCAAAAGGGCCACCAGATTTCCCCCAAAAAGGGGAGATCCGCTGCTTACTGCTCACGGAAACATCCGACCTTATGGTAAAGTCGTCCGCCTATCTTTCTGATCTCATTCGTTTTCGGATCGCATAAAAAGTCATGAGATCAAAAAAGAAATGTGAGAATGTAACCTTTTTACCTGGGAATCGGTGGAATTGAAATCCTTTCGGACCTTGCTCGACATAGTCCTTAGTATGATGTCGATCTCTTAGGATGGATCGCTTTCTTAACGAGAAAGAGAGCTTAGCCTTACCCCTTAGCAATTGGTTGACTGAATCCTTACCACACAACAATCAAACTTCTATGATTACCCTGACACCTATGTCGGCATGCATGCTTAGAGAAGTGGCTTTCTAAGAAATGGAAACTCTAACCTCGAAACTGCCAATTGAGGAAGGGTTGTTTCGGCAGGCACGAGTGGAGAGTTTGCCCCATCGACGAAGGCCACTATACGTGTTTTCTAAAGAGCAATATTACCCTTTCTTTTCCTCTGGCTACTAAGATGTTTCAGTTTGTCAGGTTGTCTCTTGCCTGCTCATGGATTCAGCAGGTAGTTCAAAAGGTTGACCTATTTGGGAATCTCCAGATCTATGCTTATTTCAACTCCCCAAAGCATTTTGTCGCTTGCTACGCCCTTCCTTGTCTCTGGGTGCCATCCTTTCTCCTGCATTTTCGTGCACATAAGCATAGCTCAAACCACTTTTCATGCTTAGAAAATGCTGTAATGAGGGTGATGAATGTATATGGATATGGCGAAAATCTCTGTCTGCCTTTTCTTTCAGCTGAAACTCTACCTAATGGTTCATATTCCCCGGGTCCATGGGTCCATGGCTGCTTAGCTTAGACAGCCTTGTTAGAGACATGAATGCGGGGTTCAGTTTCCAATTGATTTATATTCAAGGGGACCTCCCATTATTGGATTTTCTCCACTTTTCTAGTTGTTGTGGAAAGAATGTTGAGCAAATGAGTTTAAGGGGTGGTTTTCTGTTTACTTTTTTCCAGCCTATGTCGTCTCTCTTCCAGAACCTCACAATCATCAGTGTCTGAAGTTTCATGATGAATTCTGGTTTCACATTTTATTGCTTACGTGAGGAAAATTCAATTTGGAACTCGAATTTGTATTTGAGTTATGATGAGGAGTGAGGTAGATTCGCAATGTTGAAGAAAACGAAGAAAAAGGATGCTGCTATGCCTTGCTTGTGGCTCTTTCTTCTATTGGCTAGTCTCATGCATGATAGTTTCAATTTCTTTTGGAAAGCAAGTGTGGCTCAGTCATAAGTGTTAGTAATATCACTATCCAATAAAAAACCAGTCAACATCCACGAGCGCATTTCAGTGGTGCTTGATCAATCCACCGCATCCTACTCCACTTGGAAGCGGTACTTCTCCTTGGTGTTTCGCGAGTACCTGCTCCACCGCCACGTCAGCGGCACCGTGGACTCGAGCCTCATGATTCACGACGAGGAGTGGATGATCCTCAATGCCACCATCATCCACTGGTTCTACCTCACCATCTCCAAGGACGTCTTCCACATGGTGGTGGATGATGACGATGACGCCTAAGCCGTCTGGACCAAGCTCAACGGCCTCTTCACCGACAACAAACTATAGCATAAGGTCCTCCTCTACGACGAGTTTTACGGGTGCCAGCAGCTTGACTCGTCCATCGACGATTTTTGCATGCGCCTCAAAAAGCTTGCCGATGAACTTCGCGATCTCGGCGAGACGGTCGGTGATGAGCTCCTCATCAGCACCCTCACTGCCGGCCTCAACGAGGACTTTGGGAACACCGCCTCCAACCTCACCCTCATCCCGGAGCCCACCTTTGTCAAGGTGGTGGCGTACCTCAAGTTGGAGGAGCGACGGATGAAGATGGCCCGGACTCGGGCGACCCACACCGCCCTCGTCGCCGGCACCCGTGGGCGCTTGGCGCCACCTCTGCCGCATCCCGTGCAGGTCCCACCGGCCTACCCCCAGGCGCCGGCCGCCCCCTTCCCGCCACCCCCGCCCACAGCTAACGGGTGTCACCGCGATGGCCGCCGTGATGGCCACAAGCAGCAGTGCTACCTCTTGAGCTTGCGTTGGTTTTTCCCTTGAAGAGAAAAGGGTGATGCAGCAAAGTAGAGTAAGTATTTCCCTCAGTTTTGTGAACCAAGGTATCAATCCATTAGGAGACAACGCGCAAGCCACCGAATACCTGCACCAACAAACACCAACTTGCACCCAATGCGATAAAGGGGTTGTCAATCCCTTCACGGTTATTTGCATGTGAGATCTGATAGAGATGGATAAACGGTAAAGTAATATTTTTGGTATTTTTCGTCTATGGAATGGAAAGTTAAAGATTGCAAAGAAAGTAAATACGAAAATAAAATTATAGAGCGGAAACTTATAAGATGGAAAATAGACCCCGGGGCCCTAGGTTTCACTAGAGGCTTCTCTCAAGATAGAAATTATTATGGTGGGTGAACAAATTACTGCCGAGCAATTGATAGAAAAACGCAAAGCTATGACGATATCTAAGGCAATGATCATGAATATAGGCATCACGTTCGTGTCAAGTAGACCGAAACGATTCTGCATCTACTACTATTACTCCACACATCGACCGACTTCTGCCTGCATCTAGTGTATTAAGTTCATAAGAACAGAGTAACACAATAAGTGAGATGACATTATGTAGCGGTATTAAATCAAGCAATATGATGAAACCCCATCTTGTTATCCTCGATGGCAACAATACAATACATGTCGGTTCCCCTTCTGTCACTAGGATCGAGCACCACAAGATTGAACGCAAAGCTAAGCGCTTCTCCCATTGCAAGAAAAACCAATCTAGTTGGCCAAACCAAATCGATACTTCGAAGAGACTTGCAAAGATATGAAATCATGCATATCAAAATTCAGAGGAGATTCACATAATATTCATAGATAAGCTGATTATAAATCCACAATTCATCGGATCTCAGCAAACACACCACAAAAGAGTATTGCATCGAATAGATCTCCAAGAACATCAAGGAGAACATGGTATTGACAATCAAAGAGATAGAAGAAGCCATCTAGCTACTAGTTATGGACCTGTAGGTCTGTGGCAAACTACTCACGCTTCATCGGAGAGGCAATGGTGTTGATGTAGAAGCCCTCCATGACCGAATCCCCCTTCGGCAGGATGCCGAAAAAGGCCCCAAGATGGGATCTCACGGGTACAGAAAGTTGCGGCAGTGGAAAAGTGGTTTCGTGGCTCCCCTGGAAGTTTTCAGGGTATATGAGTATACATAGGAGGAAGATCTAGGTCAGGAGGTCACCAAGGGGCGCACAAGGTTGGGGGGCGCGCCCTACCCCCTGGGCGCGCCCTCCATCCTTGTGGCCGCCTCGTGGCTCTTATAACTTGTAGTTCAAGTCTCCCGGGTGTCTTCTGGTCCAAGAAAAATCATCACGAACATTTTATTCCATTTGGACTTCGTTTGGTATTCCTATTCTGTGAAACTCTAAAACAAGGAAAAACACAGGAACTGGCACTAGGCTCTAGGTTAGTAGGTTAATCCCAAAATCATATAAAATAGCATATTAAAGCATATAAAACATCCAAAACAGATAATATAATAGCATGGAACAATCAAAAATTATAGATATGTTGGAGACGTATCAAGCAGCAGGGCGCCGGGGCTCAGGGAGGAGCCGCCCGCCCCCAGCAGCCGTATCAACCAGCCCCGTGGTCCGTCGGCCAGAACCCGTGGACCGGCGTTGTGCATGCCTACTCCATGCCAGTTCCCCATGCCCCTACCCCAGGTAAACTTGGCGCGCGACCTCCTTCTCATCAGGCATTTTACGCCACGCCGCAGCCCTACGGGCCCCTCTCCTACGGACAGCCGCCACAGCTAGGAGGGCTGCCGCTGCTGCCCCTAACGGTGCCGCCACAGCAGCCTGCCCTCCCACCCGTGCCGTGGGACCCGACGCTCCTGGCGGCCCAGCACTCTGCGCCCTCTCCGTCCACCTACACCGGCGGAGGCAAATGGTATATGGACACTGGAGCTACCGCGCATATGCCTGCTCATCGCTGTAACCTCCACACCTCCTATCCCGTCCACACCTCCGCTCGCATCACCGTTGATGATGGTTCCTCCGTTCCCATTACTCATATAGGACATGCATCTTTTCCATCCACATCTACTCCGTTGTCATTATCTAACACCTTTGTTTCTCTTGATCTTATCAAAAATCTTGTCTATGTTCGTTCTTTTACATGTGAAAATCCTATTACCATTGAGTTTGATGATGTGGTTTTTCTCTTAAGGACGCTCGCACCCGGATGGCACTCCACCGATGTGACAGCCCCTATGAGCTCTACTCGGTCCAATCCACCGCCTCCACCACCTCCACCGCCCCTGTCGCCCTCGCCACCAGTGTGGATCTCTAGCACCCTCGCTTGGGTCATCCCAACCCCGCCACCCTTCGTCATATACTTTAGAGTTTTTCTTTCATGTGTAATAAGATCGATGATCACTCTTGTCGTGCATGTCGCCTCGGCAAACATGCTCGTCTTCCTTTTAGGGCGTCTTCTCATGTTGCATCGTACCCGTTTGAGTTAATTCATAGTGATGTTTGGACCTTGCTAGTTGCAAGTAATACAGGCTATCTTTATTACCTTGTCATTCTTGATGATTTTTCGCACTATGTGTGGACCTTCCCATTGAGGCTTAAGTCCGATGTTATATCCACTGTCGCCACATTTTACTCCTATGTTTTAACGCAGTTTGGTCATCCAATTCTTGCGTTTCAGACAGATAACGAGAAGGAGTTCGACAACTTAGCTGTTTGTACTCTCCTCACCACACATGGCATGACTTTTCGTCTCACATGTCTGTACACTTCGCAACATAATGGTCGCGTTGAGAACGTCCTCTGCACTCTTAATGACTACGTTCGGACGCTTCTCTTTCACGCTAATGTGCCTCTGCAAATTTGGCCCGATGCTTTCGCCACCGTATCACTCCTCATTAACATCCGCCCCTGTTGTACTCATGGGAACTTTGCACCTCATCATCTTATCTTCGGTGCACCACCCTCTTATGTTGAGCTTCGCATTTTCGCCTGTCTCTGCTATCCTAGCATCGCCGCCACTGCGCCACATAAGCTTTCACCCCGCTCAGTCGCATGCATCTTCCTCGGCTACCCACCTAACACTAAAGGCTACCGTTGCTATACCCAGTCTCCCATCGAGTATTTCACCTCCTGACATGTCTACTTTGATGAGAAGGTGTTTCCTTTTCAGCAGAAGGTACCTCTCGCCGCCCCATTGCCGCCGGCCACTAGCGGCCCTTCGGTGACACCGTCAGGTGGACGGCCCCGCTCGGCTCTCGGACCACATCCGGGCTTTGGCGATCCCCACGCCGTGGGACGAGCTATGCTTCACGCCCCACACCGCCATCGCCATCAATGCCGGCCTCGCCGCTGGCGCCTTCCTCAGCCACCCTCGGGCGTCGCGCCTTCCCCGGCCGACTCAGGCGCCTTGGGCGCCGCCTCTTCATCGGCCGCATCATCGGTGCCTCGCCCGTGGCCTCGCCGACCGCCTCTTCGAGCCTTGTCTCGGAGTTTCCGTCTCTCCCCCTCACTCGGGCTCGAGCCGACATTCACCGCCCGAGTCTGCGGTACTCCAGCGAGGAGTATCTCCTCGCCACCTCCACCACCGAGCCGTCCCTGATTCATGTGTCCGCCAGAGCAGCCCTCTTCGATCCTCACTGGCTTGCTGTGATGCAGCAAGAGTTCTACGCTCTTCAGCTGAACCGTACCTGGACACTGGTTCCCCGGCCTTCTCGCGCCAATGTCATCACCGGCAAGTGGGTCTTTCGTTATAAGACCCGCTCGGATGGTACACTTGAGCGCTACAAGGCTCGCTGGGTGGTCCGTGGGTTTTGACAGCGTGCAGACATCGACTTCACTGAGAAGTTTGCACCGGTTGTCAAACCACGCATGATCCACACCGTCCTCTAGCTAGCTGTAACACCCCGCGTGTAACCTACCATATTTGTACTCCAACTCTTGCCATTTGCGGCTCTAAGTTATGACATTCGTGGTTGGGTTCTTTTCTTTGTTTTGCATTTTTTTTCATGTCATGCATTTCATATCTTGTCATCATGTGCATCTCATTTGCATACGTGTTCGTCTCATGCATCCGAGCATTTTCCTCGTTGTCCGTTTTGCATTCCGACACTCCTACATCTTCCGGCGCCCCCTTTTACCTCTTTTCGTGAGCTAGTGTTAAACATTCTCGGAATGGACAAAGATTTGCCAAGCGGCCTTGGTACCCCATTGGTAGACCGCCTATCAAGTTTCATGCCATTTGGAGTCTGTTTGATACTCCAACGGTTAACCGGGGAACCATAAAGGCCTCGTGTGTGTTGCAGCCCAACACCCCTCCAAAGTGGCCCAAAACCCATCCAAACCCACTCCATCCTCTCGGACGTTCGATCACGATCACGTGGCCGAAAACCCACCTCATTTGGACTCTCCTAGCTCCCTCTACCTATAAAAACATCTTCCCCTCCGAAATCCCGGATGAAACCCTAGATCTTTCCCCTCTCGCTCGCCGGAGATGTTCGTCCCAGACCGGACGTAACCGCGCCGCCGCTCCCAGCCTCTCAGCGCCTGCAACATGGCCCCGGCCACCGCCCGCCGCCGCCGACCCGCTCGGGCCCGAGGCCGGCCCCTGCGGCCCGCCCGCGCAGCCGCGTTGCCCCGCGCCTCCTTCGCCGGCTGCGCCGCCCCTCACCGCCTCCGCCACTCAGCGCCTCCTCTCCGCTCGCTGGCGAATGCGCCCGCCGCCCGCGCTGACGCGCTCCTCCGCTGCTGCCTCGTCGCCAGTCGTCGTCCTGCCGCCGCCTCCTTGCAAATCCGTCCGGATCCGGCTCCCTCGAGCCCTCTCCGGTGAGCTGCGGCGTCCCCGGCCACCGTCGCCTCTGTCTCCGGCCGTGCTCCGGCGAGAACCCCGTCCGTGCCTCGAATTCCATGCCAACCCTAGATCTGGGCGCGGTCTATTTCTTCTAAGTCCCCGGTTTCCTCTAACATTTTCTAGCTCTGTTCACTGCATCATAACTCCTCATCCGTAGCTCCGTTTTGTGCGTGCCATATATCAAAATGTTATCTTGATATGCTCTTCATTTTGTTCTATTGTGCCATGCTTGTTCGAGTCCATCTTGATGCCCAAATTGTTGATGCAAGAGTGCTATAAGATGTTAGTTCCTGTTACTTAGCAGATATTGAGCATTTGTCATTTTTGCTACATTTGTTGTGTGCTTAATATGGGCATGAGCTCTACATGTGTTTTGGGCTATGCCATGCCATCTTTACAAGGGTGTATGCCATGTATTTTTGTGATCAATGTGGTGACTAGCACAAGCATGCAAAGTAGCTCTTGTAATATTGCTATTTTCAGGGACTTAGAATTTCACTGTCATTTCCCTGTTGTTATTTTTATGCCATGTATTCATGTTGCTATAGAGAGATCCATGCTTCTTTTGAGTATGTTCAGTAAGGATGATTTGGACATATGGTTATGCTCTATCCATCCATGTCCCTGTTTGCTTTTATGGAGTACCCTAGCATGACTCAATCTTGCTCTACTTTTTCTATAAAATGTTCCTGGCAAATTGTTTACGTGTTAATCAATTTTGCCAAGGTTGTTGTAGTTGATGCATGCATGCTATGTGATTGTTCTTGCCATGGTTAGCTTATTAAACATGTCTTCTTGCTGGTAGTATGCTTATTTTATCATGCAATGCCTTGTTATTAGTGAATCGAGCTCGCAAAGAGGCCTTCATAATTCTGTTTTTGCCATGTCGAGTTTTCTGCTAAGTCTAAATCTGTTAATGAAACTTGCTAAGTTTACATGGGTGCCATCATATCTTCTGATCATTTTTGTCTTATGGTCAGTAAGGGACCTTTGTTATATGTTTTGAATAGATTCATGCCATCCCTTGTATTGCTATGATATATTCCTGTAGCATGTTGTTATCTTGCTCTAAACATTGCTTCCTGATGTTAATTCCTGACATGTTGTTATTTTCACCAAGTCTGTGATGTTGATATCTTTTGCACTTTTGCCATGCTTGTTTGAACCTGCTCTTGTGTGATTTAGCCGTAGCTTAGTGTTCATCTTTTGTGAAGCATCTTGATTAGATCATTGCCATGTGCTTTGTTTCTATGTTGGAGTGCAGTAGCTTAGTTTATTGTTGCATTCTAGATGGCATCGTGCTGTTAATCGCAGAATTGTGCCGTTCTTGTTTTGCTTGCCATTTTCAAACCGTGCATCCATTTTCGGCGATCTTTATATCGATTTCGACCGAAATCAACTCATCTTTCCAGAGGCACTCTTGGTTTGCCAAGTTGAGGCCTGGTTCAATCTTTTCCTTCCGGAGCACGCATATGCATTACATATCACATCCCGCATATCATGCCATGTTTTGCATCATGTTGCTTGCGCATTGCACTGTGATTGATTGTTGTTCGTTTGCTTGTGTTCTTGCTTTGCTTAGAGCCGGGAGACGAGTACGTGATTGAGGAACCCGTCGAGTACGCTTACGAGGATCAAGCTTACGCCAACTCGGAGAACTTTGCAGGCAAGACGACCATACCCTCGAAATCACTTCTATCTTTGCTTGCTAGTTGCTCGCTCTATTGCTATGCCGCGATACCTACCACATGCTTTATCATTCCTCCCATATTGCCATGTCAAGCCTCTAACCCACCTTGTCCTAGCAAACCGTTGTTTGGCTATGTTACCGCTTTGCTCAGCCCCTCTTATAGCGTTGCTAGTTGCAGGTGGAGATGAAGTTTGTTCCTTGTTGGAACATGTTTATTGGTGGGATATAATTATTATATCTTGTTTACTTCAATGCACATATATACTTGGTAAAGGGTGGAAGGCTCGGCCTTATGCCTAGTGTTTTGTTCCACTCTTGCCGCCCTAGTTTCCGTCATACCAGTGTTATGTTCCTTGATTTTGCGTTCCTTACACGGTTGGGTTATAATGGGAACCCCTTGATAGTTCGCCTTGAATAAAACTCCCCCAGCAAGGCCCAACCTTGGTTTTACCATTTGCCACCTAAGCCTTTTTCCCTTGGGTTCCGCGGACTCAAGGGTCATCTTTATTTTAAACCCCCCCGGGCCAGTGCTCCTCTGAGTGTTGGTCCGAACTGAGTAGACTGTGGGGCCACCTCGGGGCAACTTGAGGTTTGGTTTTACTCATAGGATGTCTCATCCGGTGTGCCCTGAGAACGAGATATGTGCAGCTCCTATCAGGATTTGTCGGCACATTCGTGTGGCTTTGCTGGTCTTGTTTTACCATTATCGAAATGTCTTGTAACCGGGATTCCGAGTCTAATCGGGTCGTCCTGGGAGAAGGAATATCCTTCGTTAACCGTGAGAGCTTGTGATGGGCTAAGTTGGGACACCCCTGCAGGGTTTTGAACTTTCGAAAGCCGTGCCCGCGGTTATGGGCAGATGGGAATTTGTTAATATCCGGTTGTAGAAAACCTGACACTTAATTTAATTTAAAATGAATGAACCGCGTGTGTAGCCGTGATGGTCTCTTTTTGGCGGAGTCCGGGAAGAGAACACGGTCTCGTGTTATGCTTGAACGTAAGTAGTTTCAGGATCACTTCTTGATCATTATAGCTTCTCGACCGTGCTTTGCTTCTCTTCTCGCTCTCATTTGCGTAAGTTAGCCACATATATGCTAGTGCTTGCTGCAGCTCCACCTCACTACCTTTTCCTACCCATAAGCTTAAATAGTCTTGATCACGAGGGCGTGAGATTGCTGTGTCCCCGTGACTCACAGATTACTTCCAAAACCAGATGCAGGTGCCGATGATGCCAGTGCAGGGGACCCAACCGAACTCAAGTGGGAGTTCGACGAGGATTCGGGACGTTACTATGTTTCCTTTCCGGACGATCAGTAGAGGAGCCCAGTTGGGGCGATCGGGGATCTATTGCATTAGGGGTTGTCTTTCTTTATTTGGTTCCGTAGTCGGACCTTGATTTTATTTTGGATGATGTAATGTGCTACCTCTCGAGCACTGCGTTGGATTTCCCCGAAGAGGAGAGGATGATGCAGCAAAGTAGCGTAAGTATTTCCCTCAGTTTTTTAGAACCAAGGTATCAATCCAGTAGGAGGCTACGTGCGAGTCCGTCGTACCTACACAAAAACAATAGCTCAACGCAAGCAACGCGCTTAGGGGTTGTCAATCCCTTCATGGTCACTTACGAAAGTGAGATCTGATAGAGATGATAAATAATATATTTGGTATTTTTGGTATAGAGATGCAAAGTGAAAAGTAAAAGGCAAAGTAAAAAAGCAAAGCAATAATAAAGTGATGGAGATTGATATGATGAAAGAGACCCGAGGGCCATAGGTTTCACTAGTGGCTTCTCTCAAGAGCATAAGTATTCTATGGTGGGTGGACAAATTACTGTTGAGCAATTGACAGAATTGAGCATAGTTATGAGAATATCTAGGTATGATCATGTATATAGGAATCACGTCCGAGACAAGTAGACTGACTCCTACCTGCATCTACTACTATTACTCCACTCATCGACCGCTATCCATCATGCATCTAGAGTATTAAGTTAAAAACAGAGTAACACCTTAAGCAAGATGACATGATGTAGAGGGATAGTTTCATGCAATATGATAAAAACCCCATCTTGTTATCCTCGATGGCAACAATACAATACGTGCCTTGCTGCCCCTTCTGTCACTGGGAAAGGACACCACAAGATCGAACCCAAAGCTAATCACTTCTCCCATGGCAAGAAAAACCAATCTAGTAGGCCAAACCAAACTGATAATTCGAAGAGACTTGCAAAGATAACCAATCATACATAAAAGAATTCAGAGAAGATTCAAATATTATTCATAGATAGACTGGATCATAAACCCACAATTCATCGGTCTCAACAAACACACCGCAAAAAGAATATTACATCAAATAGATCTCCACGAGAGAGGGGGAGAACATTGTATTGAGATCCAAAAAGAGAGAAGAAGCCATCTAGCTACTAACTATGGACGCATAGGTCTGAAGTAAACTACTCACACTTCATCGGAGGGGCTTGGATGATGATGTAGAAGCCCTCCATGATCGATGCCCCCTCCGGCGGAGCTCCGGAAGAGGCCCCAAGATGGGATCTCGTGGATACAGAAAGTTGCGGCAGTGGAATTAGGTTTTGGCTTCGTATTTGATCGTTTGGGGGTATGTAGGTATATATAGGAGGAAGGAGGACGTCGGTGGAGCTTCGAGGGGCCCACGAGGCAGGGGGCGCGCCCTGGGGGGGCCCTCCACCCTCGTGCCCGCCTCGTAGCTTTCTTGACGGAGGGTCCAAGTCTCCTGGGTCTTATCTGATGAGAAAATCGCGTTCCCGAAGGTTTCATTCCATTTGGACTCCGTTTCTCCGAAACACTGAAATAGGCAAAAAAACAGCAATTCTGGGCTAGGCCTCCGGTTAATAGGTTAGTCCCAAAATAATATAAAAGTGGAAAATAAAGCCCAATATAGTCCAAAACAGTAGGTAATATAGCATGGAACAATCAAAAATTATAGATAGGTTGGAGACGTATCAAGCATCCCCAAGCTTAATTCCTGCTCGTCCTTGAGTAGGTAAATGATAAAAACTGAATTTTTGATGCGAAGTGCTACTTGGCATAATTTCAATGTAAATCTTCTTAATGGTGGTATGAATATTCAATTCAAAAGATTCAAGACAAAAGTTCATGTTGACATAAAAATAATGATACTTCAAGCATACTAACAAAGCAATTATGTCTTCTCAAAATAACATGGCCAAAGAAAGCTATCCCTACAAAATCATATAGTCTGGCTATGCTCTATCTTCAACACACAAAGTATTTAAATCATGCACAACCCCGATGACAAGCCAAGCAATTGTTTCATACTTTTGACATTTTCAAAAACTTTTTCGATCTTCACGGAATACGTGAGCGTGAGCCATGGATATAGCACTATATGTGGAATAGAATGGTGGTTGTGGAGAAGACAAAAGAGGGGAAGATAGTCTCACATCAACTAGGCGTATCAACGAGCTATGGAGATGCCCATCAATAGATATCAATGTGAGTGAGTAGGGATTGCCATGCAACAGATGCACTAGAGCTATAAGTATATGAAATCTCAACAAAAGAAACTAAATGGGTGTGCATCCAACTCGCTTGCTCACGAAGACCTAGGGCATTTTGAGGAAGCCCATCATTGGAATATACAAGCCAAGTTCTATAATGAAAAATTCCCACTAGTATATGAAAGTGACGGAATGAGAGACTCTCTATCATGAAGATCATAGTGCTACTTTGAAGCACAAGTGTGGTAAAAGGATAGTAACATTGTCCCTTCTCTCTTTTTCTCTCATTTTTTGTTTGGGCCTTCTCTTTTTTCTGGCCTCTTTTTTTTCTTCCGGAGTCTCATCCCGATTTGTGGGGGAATCATAGTCTCCATCATCCTTTCCTCACTTGGGACAATGCTCTAAAAATGATGATCATCACACTTTTTGTTTTTCTTACAACTCAACAATTACAACTCAATACTTAGAACAAAATATGACTCTATATGAATGCCTCCGGCGGTGTACTGGGATATGCAATGAATCAAGAGTGACATGTATGAAAGAATTATGAACGGTGGCTTTGCCACAAATACGATGTCAACTACATGATCATGCTAGCAATATGACAATGATGGAGCGTGTCATAATGAACGGAACAGTGGACTCAACATTAGTCAAAAAGAACTCATATACTTATTGCAAAAATCTAGAAGTTATCAAAGCAAAGTATTACGCGCATGCTCCTAGGGGTATAGATTGGTAGGAAAAGACCATCACTCGTCCCCAACCGCCACTCATAAGGAAGACAATCAATAAATAAATCATGCTCCGACTTCATCACATAACGGTTCACCATACGTGCATGCTACGGGAATCACAAACTTTAACACAAGCATTTCTCAAATTCACAACTACTCAACTAGAATGAATCTAATATCACCATCCTCATATCTCAAAACAATTATCAAGCATCAATTTTTTTCTTAGTATTCAACGTACTCAAAAGAAAGTTTTACAAATCTTGAATACCAAGCATATTATTATTAAGAAAATTACCATGCTATTAAGACTCTCAAAATAATCTAAGTGAAGCATGAGAGATCAATAGTCTCTATAAAACAAATCCACCACCGTGCTCTAAAAGATATAAGTGAAGCACTAGAGTAAAACTATAAAACTCAAAAGATATAAGTGAAGCACTAGAGTAAAACTATAGATCTCAAAAGATATAAGTGAAGCACATAGAGTATTCTATCATATTCCAAATTATGTATGGCTCTCTCAAAAGGTGTGTACAGCAAGGATGATTGTGGTAGACTAACAAGCAAAGACTCAAATCATAAAAGACGCTCCAAGCAAAACACATATCATGTGGGGAATAAAAATATAGTTCCAAGTAAAGTTACCGATAGAAGTAGACGAAAGAGGGGATGCCTTCCGGGGCATCCCCAAGCTTTGACTTTTTGATGTCCTTGGATTATCTTGGGGGTACCATGGGCATCCCCAAGCTTAGGCTCTTGCCACTCCTTGTTCCATAATCCATCAAATCTTTACCCAAAACTTGAAAACTTCACAACACAAAACTCAAAGTAGAAAATCTTGTGAGCTCCGTTAGCGAAAGAAAACAAAAGACCACTTCAAGGTAATGTAATGAAATCATTCTTTATTTATATTGGTGTTAAACCTACTGTATTCCAACTTATCTATGGTTTATAAACTATTTTACTAGCCATAGATTCATCAAAATAAGCAAACAACACACGAAAAACAGAATCTGTCAAAAACAGAACAGTCTGTAGTAATCTGTAGCTAGAGCAAGATCTGGAACCCAAACAATTCTATAATAAATTGCTGGACGCGAGGAATTTACCTATTAATAATATTCCAAAAGAATTAAGTAAACATCACTTTCCAAATAAAAATGGCAGCAGTTCTCGTGAGCACTAAAGTTTCTGTTTTTCACAGCAAGATATCAAGACTTTCCCCAAGTCTTCCCAACGGTTCTACTTGGCACAAA
The DNA here is from genome assembly GCF_002162155.2 of Triticum dicoccoides. Lineage (NCBI taxonomy): Eukaryota > Viridiplantae > Streptophyta > Magnoliopsida > Poales > Poaceae > Triticum > Triticum dicoccoides. The sequence goes on from NC_041388.1 coordinate 543,182,960, forward strand.
CACTACTTAAACATAAAAAAACACAACCAAAACAGAGGCTAAATAATTTATTTATTAATAAACAGGAGAAAAAATCAAGGAATAAAAATAAAATTGGGTTGCCTCCCATCAAGCGCTATCATTTAACACCCCTAGCTAGGCATAACAAGCAAGAATAGATCTAGGTATTGCCATCTTTGGTAGGCAATCCATAAGTGGCTCTCATGATAGATTCATATGGTAATTTTATTTTCTTTCTAGAGAAGTGTTCCATGCCCTTTTTTAATGGAAATTGAAATCTAATATTCCCTTCCTTCATATCAATAATTGCACCAACCGTTCTAAGGAAAGGTCTACCGAGAATAATAGGGCAAGAAGGATTGCAATCTATATCAAGAACGATAAAATCTACGGGCACATAATTCCTAATTGCAAAAATAATAACATCATTAATTCTTCCCATAGGTTTCTTAATAGTGGAATCCGCAAGATGCAAGTTTAGAGAGCAATAATCAAAATCACGGAAATCTAGCAAATCACACAAAGTTTTGGGAATAGTAGAGACACTAGCACCCATATCACACAAAGCGTAAAACTCATGATCTTTAATTTTAATTTTAATAGTAGGTTACCACTCATAATAAAGTTTTCTAGGGATAGAACCTTTCAACTCAAGTTTTTCTTCATAAGATTGCATCAAGGCATCAACGATATGTTCGGTAAAGGCTTTATTTTGACTATAAGCATGAGGAGAATTTAGCATGGATTGCAACAAGGAAATACAATCAACTAAAGAGCAATTTTCATAATTAAATTCCTTGAAATCCAATATAGTGGGTTTAGCATCATCTAGGGTTTTATTTCTTTTAATCCCACTTTTATCAATTTCACCATCAAGATCTAAATACTCCGAATTTTTAGAACGCCTTCTAGGTAAAGGTGGATCATATTCAGTCGCATAATTATCAATATTAATATTGCAAAACAAAGATTTAATACGGGACACATCAATTACTTTTAGATCTTCATCTTTATTTATATAGGCATCACGTCCGAGACAAGTAGACCGACTCCTACCTGCATCTACTACTATTACTCCACTCATCGACCGCTATCCATCATGCATCTAGAGTATTAAGTTAAAAACAGAGTAACACCTTAAGCAAGATGACATGATGTAGAGGGATAGTTTCATGCAATATGATAAAAACCCCATCTTGTTATCCTCGATGGCAACAATACAATACGTGCCTTGCTGCCCCTTCTGTCACTGGGAAAGGACACCACAAGATCGAACCCAAAGCTAATCACTTCTCCCATGGCAAGAAAAACCAATCTAGTAGGCCAAACCAAACTGATAATTCGAAGAGACTTGCAAAGATAACCAATCATACATAAAAGAATTCAGAGAAGATTCAAATATTATTCATAGATAGACTGGATCATAAACCCACAATTCATCGGTCTCAACAAACACACCGCAAAAAGAAGATTACATCAAATAGATCTCCACGAGAGAGGGGGAGAACATTGTATTGAGATCCAAAAAGAGAGAAGAAGCCATCTAGCTACTAACTATGGACGCATAGGTCTGAAGTAAACTACTCACACTTCATCGGAGGGGCTTGGATGATGATGTAGAATCCCTTCGTGATCAATGCCCCCTCCGGCGGAGCTCCGGAAGAGGCCCCAAGATGGGATCTCGTGGATACAGAAAGTTGCGGCAGTGGAATTAGGTTTTGGCTTCGTATTTGATCGTTTGGGGGTATGTAGGTATATATAGGAGGAAGGAGTACATCGGTGGAGCTTCGAGGGCCCACGAGGCAGGGGGGCGCGCCCTAGGGGGGCGCCCTCCACCCTCGTGACCGCCTCGTGGCTTTCTTGACGGAGGTTCCAAGTCTCCTGGGTCTTATCTGATGAGAAAATCGCGTTCCCAAAATTTTCATTGCGTTTGGACTCCGTTTGATATTCTGTTTCTCCAAAACACTGAAATAGGCAAAAAAACAGCAATTCCGGGCTGGGCCTCCGGTTAATAGGTTAGTCCCAAAAATAATATAAAAGTGGAAAATAAAGCCCAATATAGTCCAAAACAGTAGGTAATATAGCATGGAGCAATCTAAAATTATAGATACGTTGGAGACGTATCATAATGCTATATTTATGTATTGTGTGAAGTGGCGATTGTAAGCCAACTCTTTATCCCTTTCTTATTCAGTGCATGTGATGTGTAAAGATTACCCCTCTTGCGACATGCCTACTATGCGGCTATGCCTCTAAGTCGTGCTCTGACACATGGGAGATATAGCCGCATCGTGGGTGTTACACTGGCGGTCTCCTGCGGCTGGCCGGTTCATCATATGGATGTCTCCAAGGCCATCCTTCCTGGCCATCTGGAGGAGCAGGTTTACTGTGAGCAGCCCACCGGCTTCGTCAACGCCTCTCTTCTTGGGCATGTGTTTTTGCTGTCCCGGTCTCTCTATGGTCTCAAGCAAGCACCTCGCGCCTGGTACCAGCATATCGCCGAGTTCCTTCAGACACTGGGCTTCAGTGTTACTCGCTCAGATGCCTTGTTGTTTGTATATCACCGCGGTGACACGACTGCATATTTACACCTCTACATCGACGACATCATCTTGACGGCCTCCTCCGCAGCCCTTCTTCAACAGATTACTCTCCGACTGCGTGATGAGTTTTCTATCAAGGACTTGGGAGCTCTCCATTATTTCCTTGGCATTGAGGTTGTTCGGTGACCCGACGACTTCTTTCTTCATCAGTAGAAGTATGCGCATGAGCTACTTGAGCGTGCCAGCATGCTCAATTGTCACCCTGTCGCTACTCCTGTTGACACGAAGGCCAGGGTTTCTACTCTCGAGGGCTTACCCGTGTCATATGCTCCGTTCTATCAGTCCATCGTTGGTTCTCTTCAGTATCTGACTCTCACCCGGCAGGATCTACAGTATGTTGTCCAACAGGTGTGTCTTCATATGCACGTCCCTCGTGACTCCCATTGGACACTCGTGAAACGGATTCTCTGATACATCCATGGCACGATGTCTCTTGGACTCACTCTCATGGCATCCACTTCTCTAGAGATGGTGGCTTATTCCGATGCGGACTGGGCCGGCTGCCCTGACACCCGTCGCTCCACCTCTGGCTACTGCGTCTACCTCGGCCCTTCACTTGTCTCGTGGTCGTCCAAGCGAGAATCCATAGTTTCGTGCTCCAGCGCGGAGGCCGAGTAACGACCAATGGCTAACACCGTCGCGGAGTGTACCTGGCTACGACAACTACTTTAGGAGTTGCATCATGATGTCTCCCAGACTACGGTTGTCTACTGTGACAATGTCTCTGCGGTGTACCTTTCCACCAACCCCGTTCATCATCACCGTACTAAGCACATTGAGCTAAACATTCACTTTGTGCATGAGCAGGTGGCCCTTGGACGCATTCGGGTCCTCCATGTCCCGACCACACAATAGTTCGCCGATGTGATGACTAAGGGCCTGCCTACTTCCACCTTCGAGGAGTTTTGTTCCAGTCTCTGCGTCTCTGGCGCCACTT
>NC_041388.1:543186591-543191278 GCF_002162155.2 Triticum dicoccoides
AATATATTGTGTCTTGGGCCCACCTCCTAGTTCTCATGTATAGTTGAGATTGTGGCCCCATCCTGTACATCTTATATACGTGCCTGGTGCACCGGTCAATGCAATTGTGTTGCACAGCCTATTCCAATCTTCCACGGTATGCTCTCGTCTTAACAATGAGACAAGCTGTTGTACACAAGTGGCTATCGAGAGGCATGCATGGCATGTCAACATGTATGTATCAATGAGCCAATGGGCCAATTGACCACTACACACATGCATTAGCTTGTGCTTAGTTTTTAGCTAATATGCAGAATGGAATATTCATCCAATTATTTTGGTGAAGCACCCCATGTGTAGTACTCCATGACTTTTTTAGATTATCATATACTCATATAGCTTTACTAAACAATGTTAATTGGGATACAAGCTATAAGTGGAGGTTAGGTGAGACAAACATGACGCCCACTCTCCGAAGAAGCCAACACATTAAGCGAATTATGAGATTCTACATTGCATTCTCTATGCTCATGACAAAGATAAACATCTTGGAACATAGCCTTCTTTGCCAAGAACTCTATGACAATCACTCCATAAGCACAAGGGTTCTCCTCTTCCAAAATTTTCAACATCACGACAATTAGTATCTATGTGCAGCTTTATTAACTTCAGATCAAAGGCAAGAGATAGAGCTTCACTGTGTGCAACAATTGCAAGTACAGATGGGTCCATTAGCCCCTCAATATCCACAACCGAAGATCCCAGATAATGGTTGTCCGATTTCCTGCACACAACACTAAAGACACCTTTCCTTCCAGCTCGGTCGATAACACTGTGAACATCGACTTCAACAATTTCCACAACAAGAGCCTTCCACATTGTGCGAACAGGTCGAGTACCATAGACCATAACCTTGCCCTTCTTCTCCGGTATCATCTCAAGACCAGCCAGGAAACATAGAATGCAAGCGAAAGTCCACAAGGGACTCTAAAAATGTTCTTCATGCATCGCTTTCCTCCTAAGGGACTCTAAAAATATATTTTCATTGATTGTCACATCTTTTAAAAGTAACTGCCATATACTTTTGGAAATAATTGAATGGCCTAGGATACTAACCAAACATATCGCTCACAAGCCACGCTATTATTTCCCTGTCTCTACGCCATGGGCAGGCTATGCTTTTCTACTAGGCATGGCATGAAGACTAGGCCTCAAACAAAACTATTGCAAAATCTCGCCCCCCAAAACAAAACTAGCCCTTAATTTGCAGGTAAGAGAGGGAGAAGACATGTGGATGATTAGCATACAAACACATGTTAGATGCAAAAATAAAATAGAACATTAAATGTTGACCGTCAGATCACAATTGAATGTCTCAGATTGGCTGTGCTGGAGTTGCTAGATCTTCTATGTTAATTTCGAGAAAACCACTAACTAGCTAACAGCTATTTCATAACTTGACATAAGATGTTTTTTTGACACAATGACACTGTCAAAACACATATTTTTTTTGAACAAGGTGGTGGCACCACCGATGCCTTTCATTAATCTCAAGCACAAGATACATTTGTAATTTTACAATGCTCTACATTGAGATTGCCTAGCTTAAGAAGCATAGGACATTGATCAGCTATGTGAGACTTGCTACTACAAACTAAATTGGAGCAACCATTGGAGTCTGAAGAATAGGCCTTAGCTGCATTAATGTGTGCTCTCCTGTTAAGTTTCCTAGGGATGTAATGAATAACAGTTTGAATATGGCTGGTGGTAGCAAAGAAGCTAGCTATATACTTTCTTATTTCCCAATGTCTAGGGCTGTTATATATATCTCTCGACATTACTGCCTAGGCCAGAGTTTGCTATCCGTGAAGAATGTAACTTCTCCTTGTAGCAATGGCAGCTACTACCTGAGGCGCTACCTGAAGTGCCATTGCTTCTGCCTTAAGAGGGGAGCCAACCTGTTCCTCCATAGAAAGTACACAAATATCTATTTCCTGGCTATCTTCCTCTAAGTGAATGGGTATACCAATTCCTGTAGTGTCTTGCTTCTCTGCTTTCCATGCCGCATCTGTGTAAACCTTGCATTTTGAATTCTTGGCTTGAGCTGAACCTATATTGCACCGCTGCTTTGAACTTAAAGACATATGTTTTTGTAAGTTTTGAATATTGCATTTCTCTGTAAAACTAGTCTGCAATGCTAACTCTTGGTTTTTTAAGATGGCCTGCATTGCTTGATAAACCTGCATTGGATTAGTGTCTTTTCTGCCAAAGAGAGTATCGTTCCTAGCTTTCCGTATGCAGCAAAAAGAAGTCATTAACTTTATACAAAGTACTATATACAAAGCGAGTCTCTCCATCATGTCCCCATGCCCATTTGAGATATCCACCTATTACACCCTATCTTTAACATTTTCATTGTTAGGGCATCTCCAATACCGACCCTTAAAACACCTGTAACCATGTAGACCATGTAGTCCAGATGTGTTCTGTTATTCAATGCGGTCTTGCATCGGTCTGTATGCTGGTGTGGACGTGCTTTTTCCCGCAAACCGGAGACTGGAGGGGGGGGGGGCTTTGTGGGCGTCCTTACTAGTGCCACGCTCGCGTCTGACTAACCCAACCCACCAAAAACTCTCCCTCGCCCGTATGCTTTCTTGCTTGAAGCCAGCTGGCCGCATTAATGCCGGCCCAAAACGGATGTGATCGCTCGCTGGTGCCAAAATTGAAGCGAGTCGCCAGCCGAGAACGTTGCCCGCGCCACATCCCCAGTGTACGCACATGTTCAATGCCGGAGAGACGTTTACTGGACAGGGCGGAACGGATATCTACCACGCTCATTCAATCCCCATCCCTCTGTCTACCACCACCAAACAGTCTCGCCGGCCAAGGAACCAATTCCGGCCATGCGCATTAACGCACCCAAACGCTTTGTATCATAGGAAACCGCTATTTAAGAGCAGCCACACCCGGATCACAACACATCCGCTCCACATCCTCCTCCCGTGCACCACATCTGACTACAAGCGGCAGCGCTTTGTGGGACAGTATGCCGATGGAGCAAAGGCACGAGGTTGCAGCCTGTTGCAAAACCCAACTTCATCATCGAGCGGCACAAACTCTACGAGGCTGCCCACGCTCAACCGCCGCTCGCACCACATAGGCGCCCTATGAAGGAAATATGCCCTAGAGGCAATAATAAAGTTGTTATTTTATATTTCCTTATTCATGATAAAGGTTTATTATTCATGCTAGAATTGTATTGATCGGAAACCTAAATACATGTGTGAATACATAAACAAACACCATGTCCCTAGTGAGCCTCTACTTGACTAGCTTGTTGATCAAAGATGGGTAATGTTTCCTAACCATGGACATGAGTTGTCATTTGATAACGGGATCATATCATTAGGAGAATGATGTGATGGACAAGACCCATCCATTAGCTTAGCATTATGATAGTTCAGTTTTATTGCTATTGCTTTCTTCATGTCAAATACATATTCCTTCGACTATGAGATTATGCAATTCCTGGATACCGGAGGAATGCCTTGTGTGCTATCAAATGTCATAACATAACTGGGTGATTATAAAGATGCTCTACACGTATCTCCAAAGGTGTTTGTTGAGTTGGCATAGATAAAGATTAGGATTTGTCACCCCGGGTATCAGAGAGGTATCTCTGGGCCCTCTTGGTAATACACATCATAAGCTTGCTAGCAAACGACTAAGGAGTTAGTCATGAGCTGATTTATTACGGAACGAGTAAAGCGACTTTCCGGTAACGAGATTGAACTAGGTATGAAGATACCGACGATCGAATCTCGGGCAAGTGACATACCGATGGACAAAGGGAATTCCGTATGTTGTCATAACGGTTTGACTGATAAAGATCTTCATAGAATATGTAGGAGCCAATACGATCGTCCAGGTTCCGCTATTGGTTTTTGACCGGAGAGGTGTCTCGGTCATGTCTACATAGTTCTCGAACCCATAGGGTCCGCATGCTTAACGTTGGATGATGATATAGTATTATATGAGTTATGTGATTTGGTGACCAAATGTTGTTAGGAGTCCCGGATGAGATCACAGACATGACGAGGAGTCTCGAAATGGTCGAGAGGTAAAAAGATTGATATATTGGACGATAGTATTTGGACACCGGAAGTATTTCGGGGGGTACCGGGTACTTATAGGGTCAGCGGAAGGGGTTCCGGTCACCCCCGACAAAAGATATGGGCCTTATGGGCCAAGAGGGGAAACACACGAGCCACAAGGGGTTGGTGCGCCCCCCATATGGGCTGTCTAAGGAGGAGAAAGAAATAGGGGAAGGGACAGGAAAGAGAGGAATATGATTCCCCCTTCCTTCCCTCTCCCCGTCTTTCCTTCCCCCTCCGACATATATGGAAGGGGGGGCTAGGTAGGAGAACAAGTAGGATTCAGTCCTACTTGGGGTGCCTCTTGGCCTCTCCCCTCCCCTCCCACCTATATATATAGGGTAGGTCTATTATACAACTGATTGTAGAATAATATTCTACAATAGGCAAGCCCCTATATAAGGTAGTTTTGAATCGGAGACCGACCCGACCAGGCAACACCTGCCCGGATCCTGAAAACAGATCCCCCGATCCCGCCACCACCTCCCCACCCCCGATCCCGTCCTCTCCCTCCCCCGTTGTGCGCACCTCTCCCTCCCTAGCGAGCCATCCCA
>NC_041388.1:543191705-543194546 GCF_002162155.2 Triticum dicoccoides
GGCTGCCCCTGGTTCCCCTCCGGCGGCGAGGACAGAGCAGGACGCGGCGGCGGTGCTGGGCATGGACCCGGCGCCGCTGACGGCGCTGCTGGGGGACCTGGCGTCGCCGACCAATGAGGCGCGGTCGCGGGTGGATCGAGCGGACGTTCCACGCCCTCCGCGCCTCCCACACGTACGCCCTCGCGCTGCGCCTCACGCACCTACTGCTCTCCCCGGCGCACCCCGCGGCGCCCATGGCCGCGGTGCTCCTCCGCCGCCTCATCTTCCCAGGCTCCCAGGCCTTCGTATACCCGGCGCTCGCCTCGGCCATGCAGTCCTCGCTCCACGCGCTTCTCCTCTCCGCCGCCTCCGCGCCCGGCCTCTCCAGGTTGTATTATTCTCCTCTCGCTGGCGAGGAGATTGAACGAAATTTTGACCCGCTGAGTGGCGAATTACGGGAACTACAAAGGGTAGTAGTAATGAGAAGTACATACAATATTTAGGCAGAAATACAAAGCAGTACAACATGCGAGCGAGGAAGTACCTACTGAGCATTATTCCTGCTAGGGAGGCAGTACCATAGTTACACTGAGAGAAGTACCGAGTAGTTTGAAGTAGCAGTACAGGGTGTCCTTTATGCTAATTTGGTACTCATCTTTTGCAGCTGCTACTTGGAGCTGTGGAATTAGCAAAGCTTAGGGAAGTGCAAAAAGGTTCTCTATAGTGAAGAGTAGCAGTAAAGAATATCTTGAAGCAGCAGTGCAGATAAAAATGCAAAACTAGCCTTAATAAAAATTGTGTAATTGAGAAGTACAAACCCTATAAGATCAAGAAGTATGAAAACTGATATTCCCAAGAAGTACAAGATACATGTCGAAGGAAACTGACGTATGTAAAATAATTTATGAGTAATACAAATTAATCATTTTGAGTAATACAAAAAATATATTATTGCAGAGCAGTACGAAACTCGTATTCTACGGGTGCGGGGTTATTACGGGTTCCAACGTCGAGCACAAGCACGAGATCCTTCTCCAGCGAGAGGTGTGAGGGTAAAATGTACTTCTCTTCATCGGCATTCTGTGGCATTCTTTTTACTTTAGCAGGCGGCGAGGAGATTGAATGAAATTTTGACCTGCTGAGTGGAGAATTATGGGAAGTACAAAGGTAGCAGTAATGGGAAGTACATACAATATTTAGGTAGAAGTTCAGAGCAGTACAACATGCGAGCGAGGAAGTACCTGCTAAGAATTATTCCTGCTAGGGAGGCAGTACCATAGTTACACTGAGAGAAGTACCGAGTAGTTTCAAATAGCAGTACAGGGTGTCCTTTATGCTAATTTGGTACTCATCTTTTGCAGCAGCTACTTGGAGCCGTGGAATTAGCATGCTTAGGGAAGTGCAAAAAGGTTCTCTATTGTGAAGAGTAGCGGTACAGAATATCTTGAAGAAGCAGTGCAGATAAAAATGCAAAACTAGCCTTAATAAAAATTGTGTAATTGAGAAGTACAAACCCTATAAGATCAAGAAGTACCAAACTAATATTCCCAAGAAGTACAAGATACATGTCGAAAGAAACTGACTTATGTAAAATAATTTACGAGCAATACAATTTAATCATTTTGAGTAATACAATTTTTTTTATTGCAGAGCAGTACAGAATTTGTATTCCATAGAAGTACAAGGCAAAGTTGTGTTCTTTTTTTAAAAATCCAAGCAGTATAATTTATTTATTTCGAGGAGTACAATTATTATTATCATTAACGGGCAGTACGAAACTCATATTCCACAAAAATACAAGGTACATGTGGAGGGAATTTGAGTTCTCTGGAAAAACAATTATTGGCAGTACAATTTAATCACTTTGAGAAGTATAGAAACTTCTTTATTGTCGGGCAGTACAAAACTCATATTCCACATAAGTACAATACTATGTTTCCTTGTAACATGAAAAATCTTGGTATTTTGAATATTGTTCAAAAACCGTGAAGAATTAGAAAATGTTAAAACACAAAAATTTGCTAAATTTCAATACCATTCCAATGCCATATCATTTGCATCATTCCGAGGTCCAAAGAACATCAATGATCATATTTTAATAGATCTAAAATTTAGTGTTTTCAAAACTATGCATAATTTGAAAAAACTTAAAAAACGTTTGTAAATTTCAGTAGCTTTCCAACGGTATATCATTTGCGCTATTCCGAGAAGTGGTTAAAAAATTAATATATAATTACTGTTCGTCTATTTTGAATGCATCTCGGTATTTTCAAAACTGCTCAAAAATTATGTAAAATTTGAAAAACATTAATACACGAAAAAGATGGGAATTTCAGTACCTTTCTAACGCCATATCATTTGCATCATTTCGATATCCAAAAATGATCCATGATCATCTTTTAATAAAAACAGATTTTTTGTATTTTCAAAACTGTTCCAAAACTATGCAAAATTTGAAAAAACTTAAAACATGAAAATGTTTGTAAATTTCCGTAGCTTTTCAACAGTATATAATTTGCTATATTCCGATAGGTGGTTAAAGAATTTCATTCAAAACACTTTTCATTCAGCTTGTGATGATTTCTGTTTTTTGAAAATTCATAATAAAAAAAATAAAAAAAGTGAAGCAAGTTACAATATATAAGAGTTGAGAATTTTTTGTAGCTTTCCAACGGTATATCATTTGTGCAATTCCGATTAACGGTTTAGAATCTATTAGTGAATTACTACGCAAGTACAGAAGAGCAGTACCGACTTTACGAAAAAGAAGTACGGTTGTGTTATGTAGAAGCAGTACCAGATCTTTATTCCGGGCAGTACGAGATTATTGCAGAATATTATTCTATCATCGATTGTAGAATA